>NC_066577.1:6104154-6116654 GCF_024679095.1 Eriocheir sinensis
TTTTCATTTACAAGCAAAAAATTATCACTAGAAATTCCTTGGTTTACGAGTGTTTTCATTTACAAGCAAAAAATAGTCACTTGAAATTCCTTGGTTTACGAGTGTTTTCATTTACAAGCAAAAAATAACCACTTGAAATTCCTTGGTTTACGAGTGTTTTCATTTACAAGCAAAAAATGATCACTAGAAATTCCTTGGTTTACGAGTGTTTTCATTTACAAGCAAAAAATGATCACTAGAAATTCCTTGGTTTCTGAAAGTGTTTTCATTTACAAGCAAAAAATGATAACTTGAAATTCCTTGGTTTACGAGTGTTTTCATTTACAAGCAAAAAATGATCACTAGAAATTCCTTGGTTTACGAGTGTTTTCATTTACAAGCAAAAAATGATCACTTGAAATTCCTTGGTTTACGAGTGTTTTCATTTACAAGCAAAAAATGATCACTAGAAATTCCTTGGTTTACGAGTCTTTTCATTTACAAGCCAAAAATGATCACTAGAAATTCCTTGGTTTACGAGTGTTTTCATTTACAAGCAAAAAATGATCGCTTGAAATTCCTTGGTTTACGAGTGTTTTCATTTACAAGCAAAAAATGATCACTAGAAATTCCTTGGTTTACGAGTGTTTTCATTTACAAGCAAAAAATGATCACTAGAAATTCCTTGGTTTACGAGTGTTTTCATTTACAAGCAAAAAATGATCACTTGAAATTCCTTGGTTTACGAGTGTTTTCATTTACAAGCAAAAAATGATCACTTGAAATTCCTTGGTTTACGAGTGTTTTCATTTACAAGCAAAAAATAATCGCTTGAAATTCCTTGGTTTACGAGTCTTTTCATTTACAAGCAAAAAATGATCACTAGAAATTCCTTGGTTTACGAGTCTTTTCATTTACAAGCAAAAAATAGTCACTTGAAATTCCTTGGTTTACGAGTGTTTTCATTTACAAGCAAAAAATGATCACTTGAAATTCCTTGGTTTACGAGTGTTTTCATTTACAAGCAAAAAATAATCGCTTGAAATTCCTTGGTTTACGAGTGTTTTCATTTACAAGCAAAAAATAATCGCTTGAAATTCCTTGGTTTACGAGTATTTTCATTTACAAGCAAAAAATGATCACTAGAAATTCCTTGGTTTACGAGTCTTTTCATTTACAAGCAAAAAATGATCACTAGAAATTCCTTGGTTCACGAGTCTTTTCATTTACAAGCAAAAAATGATCACTTGAAATTCCTTGGTTTACGAGTGTTTTCATTTACAAGCAAAAAATGATCACTTGAAATTCCTTGGTTTACGAGTTTTCATTTACAAGCAAAAAGTGATCACTAGAAATTCCTTGGTTTACGAGTCTTTTCATTTACAAGCAAAAAATAACCACTAGAAATTCCTTGGTTTACGAGTGTTTTCATTTACAAGCAAAAAATAATCACTTGAAATTCCTTGGTTTACGAGTGTTTTCATTTACAAGCAAAAAATGATCACTAGAAATTCCTTGGTTTACGAGTGTTTTCATTTACAAGCAAAAAATAATCGCTTGAAATTCCTTGGTTTACGAGTGTTTTCATTTACAAGCAAAAAATACTGACTAGAAATTCCTTGGTTTACGAGTATTTTCATTTACAAGCAAAAAATGATCACTTGAAATTCCTTGGTTTACGAGTGTTTTCATTTACAAGCAAAAAATGATCACTTGAAATTCCTTGGTTTACGAGTGTTTTCATTTACAAGCAAAAAATGATCACTTGAAATTCCTTGGTTTACGAGTGTTTTCATTTACAAGCAAAAAACGATCACTTGAAATTCCTTGGTTTACGAGTGGTGACTTGGTGTACAAATATCCTGCTTGTACAAGTGGATCTCACGCACTAACAATAACAAATGAATTATAGGCCATACAAAACAAGGCTGCAAGATGGGCCAGATATGATCACAGACAAACCACATCAGTCACTTGCTTAACCGTGTAGCAGCGACGGGCCAAATTTGTGGTTTTACCGTGTAGCAGTGACGGGCCAAATTTGTGGCTTTACCGTGTAGCAGCGACGGGCCAAATTTGTGGCTTTATCGTGTAGCAGCGACGGGCCAAATTTGTGGCTTTACCGTGTAGCAGTGACGGGCCAAATTTGTGGCTTTACCGTGTAGCAGCGACGGGCCAAATTTGTGCCATGATATAAACCCCCAAAAATAGATGATACATAATCTGATCACAAATGCTTTGATATATATTATGAAATGGTTTGTGTGAGGGGTGATTTTTTCTCATTTTTCTTGCTTAGAGGGACCATTAAGAAACATGATCCCTGCTGCTACCGGGTTAAACAAGACATAAAATTAGACCCATTAGCAACACAAAGAGAAATACACAGACAACAAATGCTATATAAAATCACAAACAATTTAGTAGATGTAAACAAAGACACTTATCTACACCCAACAACTACACGATCCACTTTAGGCAACCACAACCTTAATACCACACTTACCAGACTAACACAAGTATATTCAAATATTCATTCTTTCCCCGCAGCATCCAGGAGTGCAATCATCTCCCTTCTCATGTAGTCAATAGTCCCACTCTTGACTCATTTAGGAACAGGATCATTAGTCATCATCTCCCTAGTCCTGGCGCTTCACCATGTCCCAATACCTTTCCTCATCCTAACCCTGTCCTGGCCCCTTGAATCCCCCACACAAAGCCCTCTGCGGGTCCCCTAGAAATGAAATAAATGAAGATAGCAATGTGGGTTCTCTTTCTCTGCCGCAAGACCAGAGCGCTCAGGGCGGGAAACAGTGGGAATGGGGTCTCGGTAAACGTTGTAGACTCACATAGACGGCACCCATGCACTTGTGTCCAACTATATTTGTTGTCTAGTGTGCGAGCTTCGTGTTTTCAGCAGTACAGTGGAAAAAGTTGGAAAGTTTCGTTTAGTCGGCGCAACATCTGTGGTCATATGCCGGAGAGAGACAGAAGGGGAAGGAATTATAGGAGAAGGGAACAGACCCCAGGAGACAGGAAAATGTTGGAAAGTTTCGTTTAGTCGGCGCAACATCTGTGGTCATATGCCGGAGAGAGACAGAAGGGGAAGGAATTATAGGAGAAGGGAACAGACCCCAGGAGACAGGAAAATGTTGGAAAGTTTTGTTTAGTGGGCGCAACATCTGTGGTCATATGCCGGAGAGACACAGGAGGGAAGGAATTATAGGAGAAGGAACAGACCCAGGAGACAGGAAAATGTTGGAAAGTTCGCAACATCTGTGGTCATATGCGGAGAGAGACAGAAGGAAGGAATTATAGGAGAAGGGAACAGACCCAGGAGACAGGAAAAGGAGGATATAGGAGAGGGAACAGACCCAGGAGACAGGAAAAAAGTTGGAAAGTTTTGTTTAACATCTGTGGTCATATGCCGGAAAGAGACAGAAGGGGAAGGAATTATAGGAGAAGGGAACAGACCCCAGGAGACAGGAAAAAGTTGGAAAGTTTCGTTTAGTGGGCGCAACATCTGTGGTCATATGCCGGAGAGAGACAGAAGGGGAAGGAATTATAGGAGAAGGGAACAGACCCCAGGAGACGGGACACAACCCCCGATTAATACCTGGTACCCATTCACTGCTGGGTGGACAGGGGCGTAGGGTATCGGAAAAGGCGCTTTACCTTGTAGCAGCAACGGGCCAAATTTGTGCCATGATATAAACCCCAAAAATAGATGATACATAAACTGATCACAAATGCTTTGATATATATTATGAAATGGTTTGTGTGAGGGGTGATTTTTTCTCATTTTTCTCGCTTGGGGGGACCATTAAGAAACATGATCCCGGCTGCTACCACCGGGTTAAGACTGCACACTCTTTGCATACCTAGATATCGACAGCGTCACTTAGATACTTGTGTTGAGCAAGTCCACAATACCGCAGGTCAGGCCAGTCCGCCGAGTGACTTCCTGGCAGAAGCACCGTTGTTACGCACTACATGTCCAAGGCGTGAGGAGCTTTGATGCCCTTGATATCCCCGCCACATGCATGGACAGACTGACTCACCTAGCAAGCCTCCACGTGACTGGACCTTGGTGCACCCAGGAGCCCTTCAGTCCCCCTTGTTCTGGAAACGCCTCCCCCACACTCCACAGCACACTCACGTCCAGCCAGGTCAGCGGTCATTGCAGGAACCCCACGGAGCCGCTGAATGCCTCTCGATGCACTGAGTCAAACATCCTCTTGAGGTCGACATAGGCTGTGAGCAACCCCTGTCAAGACTCACATCGACGCTCCACGAGGATATGAAGTTGGATCTGGTCAACTGCGGACTTACCAGGCGTAAACCAAGACTGCAATGTTGCCAAATTATCGTACTCAGAGACACATAATTACCGTTTTTTTGACGCGTAACTGTTGCCAGGAAACATCAGGAATTAACTGTTTTAACGATAAATATAAATGAATCTAGTTACTGGCGCCCACGAGACAGTTTTGGGGTCGGAAGTTGGTAGATATAAGATGCTGAGTAAGATAACTTTGCAACTTTGCCAGACTGTTAGAATATAAAGCTGGGGTATAAAGTCTTGCGTCAATAACAGTGTCGAAAACAGCACTAACCCTCTGGCAGACGTCATTGTTTCACGAGGGAGGCAGCTCAAGGGCACAAAGAAAAACAGGAAGAGAAATTGCCGATCGACGCTGCTCTGTCAAAACAAAACAGGAGAGGCGCTGTTTGTTTTTATTTTTTATTTTTTTTAGTAAAGGAGACCACAAGGGGAAAAAAAAGGAAACTGTAATAAAAAACGCTATTTGACGCTCCTACGAAAAGCTCAGAGGAGTGTCCGAGAGAAGGGTTAATATAAAAAAGGAAAATATTGACGGGGAAATGACAAGAAGAAGAAGAAGAAGAAGAAGAAAATCCCTATGGCAATATTTCCTTCGCTTAACAATTTCCATCTTACAAGCATTCTTTAACTACCAATGTTCCCTTAACGACCCACCTGTTTGGGTTTAACGACCAGCTCAGTGTTAATTTATGCTAACTATTCCATGTGTTTATGTTTGCCGATGTACCCGTCAATGTGTGTTCTTATTTGCTCTGGTAACGATATCGCTCAAAATTTCAATGGTCTCTTAACGACCCACCTGTTTGGGTTTCACGATCTGTTCAGTGCTAACCCCTTCACTACGGCCGGGCCAAAACAGTGCCCCGCGAGGTATCCGGGATCGCCGTGCGCGTCAAATTTCAAATGTCGCTATTGAATGTAACAAGTTTTCAGCCATAAACTCAACACAATCATCATGTATTATATATGAAAACATGCACATAAAGAAACTCACTACGGCCGGGTCAAAACAGTGCCCCGCGCCGTATCCGGGATTGCCGCGCATGTCAAATTTCAAATGTCGCTATTGAATATAACAAGTTTTCAGCCGTAAACTCAACACAATCATCATGTATTATATATGAAAACATGCAGAATTAAATGGTGCACACAAAGAAACTCACTACGGCCGGGCCAAAACAGTGCCCCGCGCCGTATCCGGGATCGCCGTGCGCGTCAAATTTCAAATGTCGCTATTGAATGTAACAAGTTTTCAGCCATAAACTCAACACAATCATCATGTATTATATATGAAAACATACACATAAAGAAACTCACTACGGCCGGGTCAAAACAGTGCCCCGCGCCGTATCCGGGATTGCCGCGCATGTCAAATTTCAAATGTCGCTATTGAATGTAACAAGTTTTCAGCCGTAAACTCAACACAATCATCATGTATTATATATGAAAACATGCAGAATTAAATGTTGCACACAAAGAAACTCACTACGGCCGGGTCAAAACAGTGCCCCGCGCCGTATCCGGGATCGCCGCGCATGTCAAATTTCAAATGTCGCTATTGAATGTAACAAGTTTTCAGCCGTAAACTCAACACAATCATCATGTATTATATATGAAAACATGCAGAATTAAATGTTGCACACAAAGAAACTCACTACGGCCGGGTCAAAACAGTGCCCCGCGCCGTATCCGGGATCGCCGCGCATGTCAAATTTCAAATGTCGCTATTGAATATAACAAGTTTTCAGCCGTAAACTCAACACAATCATCATGTATTATATATGAAAACATGCAGAATTAAATGTTGCACACAAAGAAACTCACTACGGCCGGGCCAAAACAGTGCCCCGCGCCGTATCCGGGATCGCCACGCTCGCCAAATTTCAAATGTCGCTATTGAATGTAACAAGTTTTCAGCCGTAAACTCAACACAATCATCATGTATTATATATGAAAACATGCACATAAAGAAACTGACTATGGTTGGGCCAAAACAGTGCCCCGCGCCGTATCCGGGATCGCCACCCGCGCCAAATTTCAAATGTCGCTATTGAATATAACAAGTTTTCAGCCGTAAACTCAACACAATCATCATGTATTATATATGAAAACATGCAGAATTAAATGATGCACATGAAGAAACATAAATTAATTGATAATTTTGAGATGTAACCATAAATATAGAGATAAAACAACTCCTATATTGGCTAAAGGACACAAGGACGCAGTAGACATGTCCTTGCGTTAGGGGTTAATGCTGAGCTAACTATTCCATGTTCCTGCAAGGCTCACTGACGTAGGTGCTAACCGGCGTTTACTCTGGGCCTGAGAGTGTTGATGTGTCGGGGAGGCATATCCAACTTTTTCCCTCTTAATGCAGGAGTGAGGCAGGGGGTGGGTGCGCTCCTTCCCCATCACTCATCAACACTTGCATGCCACTGGCCGTGTGTTTTCTGACGATGCTGTATGAGAAGGTGATGTTGTACTTCTCATGGTACCTAGGTATGCAAAGTGCTGCACAAGGGGAGCTGAAGGTCTCCTGGGCGCACCAAGGTCCAGTCGTGTGAAGGCTTGCTGGGTGATACAGTCAGTCTGTCCATGTGCTCAGGTTCGATTCCCGGGTGGAGTGGAAAAATTTGGGTGCCTTTTCCGATACCCTACGCCCCTGTCCACCCAGCAGTGAATGGGTACCAGGTATTAATCAGGGGTTGTGTCCTGTCTCCTGGGGTCTGTTCCCTTCTCCTATGATTCCTTCCCCTTCTGTCTCTCTCCGGCATATGACCACAGATGTTGCGCCGACTAAACCAAACTTTCCTGTCTCCTGGGGTCTGTTCCCTTCTCCTATAATTCCTTCCCCTTCTGTCTCTCTCCGGCATATGACCACAGATGTTGCGCCGACTAAACCAAACTTTCCTGTCTCCTGGGGTCTGTTCCCTTCTCCTATAATTCCTTCCCCTTCTGTCTCTCTCCGGCATATGACCACAGATGTTGCGCCCACTAAACCAAACTTTCCAACTTTTTCCTGTCTCCTGGGGTCTGTTCCCTTCTCCTATAATTCCTTCCCCTTCTGTCTCTCTCCGGCATATGACCACAGATGTTGCGCCGACTAAACAAAACTTTCCAACTTTTTACTGTCTCCTGGGGTCTGTTCCATTCTCATATCATTCCTTCCCTTCTGTCTCTCTCCGCATATGACCACAGATGTTGCGCCCACTAAACCAAACTTTCCAACTTTTTCCTGTCTCCTGGGGTCTGTTCCCTTCTCCTATAATTCCTTCCCCTTCTGTCTCTCTCCGGCATATGACCACAGATGTTGCGCTGACTGAACAAAACTTTCCTTTCATGTATTAATAAATGGATTTTTTATTTTATTTATTTATTTGCTCTCCTACAATTGAAGTATAATCTGACATAAAAACTGAACTGCCAACACAATCAGAATTATTATGTTGGTGAATTTTAACCCGGTAGAAGCTGCGGGGATCATGTTTCTTAATGGTCCCTCTAAGCAAGAAAAATGAGAAAAAATCACCCCTCACACAAACCATTTCATAATATATATCAAAGCATTTGTGATCAGATTATGTATCATCTCTTTTGGGGGGTTTATATCATGGCACAAATTTGGCCCGTCGCTGCTACACGGTAAAGCCACAAATTTGGCCCGTCACTGCTACGAAGCGGGTGGTAAGCCCACAAATTTGGCCCGTTTTGCTACGGTAAAGCCACAAATTTGGCCGTCGCTGCTACGGTAAAGCCACAAATTTGGCCGTCGCTGCTACACGGTGAAGCCACAAATTTGGCCCGTCGCTGCTACGGTGAAGCCACAAATTTGGTCGTCGCTGCTACGGTAAAGCCACAAATTTGGCCCGTCGCTGCTACACGGTAAAGCCACAAATTTGGCCCGTCGCTGCTACACGGTGAAGCCACAAATTTGGCCCGTCGCTGCTACACGGTAAAGCCACAAATTTGGCCCGTCGCTGCTATCGGGTTAAACTGATTTTTTTTATTTTTTTTATAAATGAAAATAATTAAATAAATGTAAATGTTAATATTTTCTACATTAGTTTCAAACACTTGTTGGAGTATTCTTGTATCATACTCCATCATCATCAGTAACCTGGCTAGCTGGGTGAGCCAATCCTAAGACTGACCAACCGCACCCAGCCAGCTTGTTCATGTCGGGAGGGTTCCTGCTGGCGATGACGAGTCCAACACGTGTTCAGGCCGTTATGGTGATTACACACACACACACACACACACACACACACACACACACACACACACACACACACACATTTGCTAAGGCTTTGGTAGAGGAGATGTTAGTATTGCCATGGGTAGTGTTATGACCCTGGAAATCATACACACACACACACACACACACACACACACACACACACACACACACACACTCACACACACACACACACACACATTTGCTAAGGCCTTCGTAGAGATGTTAGTATGCCATGGGTAGTGTTATGACCCTGGAAATCATACACACACACACACACACACACACACACACACACACACACACACACACACACACATTTGCTAAGGCCTTCGTAGAGATGTTAGTATGCCATGGGTAGTGTTATGACCCTGTAAATCACACACACTCACACACACACACACACACGCACATTTGCTAAGGCTTTGGTAGAGGAGATGTTAGTATTGCCATGGGTAGTGTTATGACCCTGGAAATCACACACACACACACACACACACACACACACACACACACACACTAGTAGAGATGTTAGTATTGCCATGGGTAGTGTTATGACCCTGGAAATCACACACACACACACACACACACACACACACACACACTAGTAGAGATGTTTGTATTGCCATGGGTAGTGTTATGACCCTGGAAATCATACACACACACACACATTAGTAGAGATGTTAGTATGCCATGGGTAGTGTTATGACCCTGGAAATCACACACACACACACACACACACACACACACACACACACACTAGTAGAGATGTTAGTATTGCCATGGGTAGTGTTTTGAGCCTTGATGTCATGCAAACAGAGTACTGGGTTTCATTTTAAGGAGTGCAAGTTACAGAGGCACTGAAGTCTTCCACAAGGTGTATTTAACATAGGAACATGAGGTTGCAATAGGTGGCTGATCTGTACAAGGCATTTCCAGTAAGTCAAACCCAACCTAACCTCACTTTCAATGATCTGATTCAACCTCTTCTTGAATGTATGTATGGTATAGTTTTATGACCCTGCTGGTGGTGTGACCCTTCTGTACCGTGAACCTAAAGAAACACACATTTGACAAGGCTTTCGTAGGAGTTGTGAGCATTTCCAGGAGTAGTTTTGTGACCCTGGTGGTAGTGTGACCCTTCCTCTGTACCATGAACCTAAAGAAACACACATTTGACAAGGCTTTCGTAGGAGTTGTGGGCATTTCCAGGAGTAGTTTCATGACCCTGGTGGTAGTGTGACCCTTCTGTACCGTGAACCAAAAGAAACACACATTTGACAAGGCTTTCGTAGGAGTTGTGAGCATTTCCAGGGGTAGGTTTATATCCCTGGTGGTAGTGTGACCCTTCCTCTGTACCGTGAACCTAAAGAAACACACATTTGACAAGGCTTTCGTAGGAGTTGTGGGCATTTCCAGGGGTAGTTTTATATCCTTGGTGGTGGTGTGACCCTTCCTCTGTACCGTGAACCTAAAGAAACACACATTTGACAAGGCTTTCGTAGGAGTTGTGGGCATTTCCAGGAGTAGTTTCATGACCCTGGTGGTAGTGTGACCCTTCCTCTGTACAGTGAACCTAAAGAAACACACATTTGACAAGGCTTTCGTAGGAGTTGTGGGCATTTCCAGGGGTAGTTTTATATCCTTGGTGGTGGTGTGACCCTTCCTCTGTACCGTGAACCTAAAGAAACACATTTGCCAAGGCTTTCGTAGGAGTTGTGAGCATTTCCAGGGGTAGTTTTATGACCCTGGTGGTAGTGTGACCCTTCCTCTGTACCGTGAACCTAAAGAAACACACATTTGACAAGGCTTTCGTAGGAGTTGTGGGCATTTCCAGGAGTAGTTTCATGACCCTGGTGGTAGTGTGACCCTTCCTCTGTACCGTGAACCTAAAGAAACACACATTTGACAAGGCTTTCGTGGGAGTTGTGGGGATTTCCAGGAGTAGTTTTGTGATCCTGGTGGTAGTGTGACCCTCCCTCTGTACCGTGAACCTAAAGAAACACACATTTGACAAGGCTTTCATTGGAGTTGTAGGTATTTCCAGGGGTAGTTTTGTGACCCTGGTGGTAGTGTGACCCTTCCTCTGTACCGTGAACCTAAAGAAACACACATTTGACAAGGCTTTCGTGGGAGTTGTGGGCATTTCCAGGGGTAGTTTCATGACCCTGGTGGTAGTGTGACCCTTCCTCTGTACCGTGAACCTAAAGAAACACACATTTGACAAGGCTTTCGTAGGAGTTGTGGGCATTTCCAGGGGTAGTTTCATGGCCCTGGTGGTAGTGTGACCCTTCCTCTGTACCGTGAACCTAAAGAAACACACATTTGACAAGGCTTTCGTAGGAGTTGTGGGCATTTCCAGGAGTAGTTTCATGACCCTGGTGGTAGTGTGACCCTTCCTCTGTACCGTGAACCTAAAGAAACACACATTTGCCAAGGCTTTCGTAGGAGTTGTGGGCATTTCCAGGGGTAGTTTTATGATGGGACCTGCCTTGTATAGACCTACCAGCCTCATGCAGACTCCTTACGTTCTTAAAAAAAACATTATTATTATTATTATTATTATTATTATTATTATTATTATTATGACTATTATTATTAACTGTTTCGTTGAATGTATTAAGATAAATTGCATTGGAGAGAGAGAGAGAGAGAGAGAGAGATGGCCCAATATACTAATTATTTTTCATGATATTTTTCCAGTCCCCCAAAAAACATAGTATCCATATTAAAGATTAGAGATTAGAGATAGCTCACTCCACATGGTAATCAGATGTATTAATTCTCTCTCTCTCTCTCTCTCTCTCTCTCTCTCTCTCTCTCTCTCTCTCTCTCTCTCTCTCTGTTCTAATGGATTATTCAAGAGAGAGAGAACATACATCTTTAAACCCACACTATTTATCATGTACACACACACACACACACACACACACACACACACACACACACACACACACACACACACACACACACACACACACACACACACACACACACACACACACACACACACACACACACACACACACACACACACACACAGGAATGCGTTTTAAAAGGCTCAGTTTGTGATAAGATTCGATAAGAAGAAGAAAAAAAGAAAAAAAATATATTAAAGTGATTTGAGAGAGAGAGATTTTGAGGTTGTTGTTGTTGTTGTTTATGAGTCAAGTTTTATTTCTTTTTTTATTTCAACATTCTTTAAATTCCTTCCTTTCCTTTCTTTCTTTCTTTCTTTCATCCTTCCTTCCTTCCTTTCTTTCCTTCTTTCTTTCTTTCTTTCCTTCCTTCTTTCTTTCCTTCCTTTTCTTTCTTTCTTTCATCCTTCCTTCCTTCCTTTCTTTCCTTCTTTCTTTCTTTCTTTCCTTCCTTCCTTCTTTCTTTCCTTCCTTTTCTTTCTTTCCTTCCTTCCTTCCTTCCTTCCTTCCTTTCATCCATCCATCCATCCTTCCTTTCTTTCCTTCTTTCTTTCTTTCTTTCTTTCCTTCCTTCCTTCTTTCTTTCCTTCCTTTTCTTTCTTTCCTTCCTTCCTTCCTTCCTTTCTTTCATCCATCCATCCTTCCTTCCTTCCTTTCTTGCTTTCTTTCTTTCTTTCCTTCCTTCTTTCTTTCCTTCCTTTTCTTTCTTTCCTTCCTTTCTTCCTTCCTTTCTTTCATCCATCCATCCTTCCTTCCTTCCTTCCTTTCTTTCTTTCTTTCTTTCTCTTTCCTTCCTTCCTTCCTTTCTTTCTTCCTTTCTTCTTTCCTTCCTTCCTTCCTTCCTTTCTTTCTTTCTTTCTTCCTTTCTCTCGTCCTTCCTTTCTTCCTTCCTTCCTTCCTTCCTTTCTTCCTTTCTCTCTTCCTTCCTTCCTTCCTTCCTTTCTTTCCTTCCTTCCTTTCTTTCCTTCCTTCCTTCCTTCCTTCCTTCCTTCCTTCCCTTTCAATTTCCTTCTCTTCCTCT
>NC_066577.1:6124154-6126654 GCF_024679095.1 Eriocheir sinensis
TTGTATAGTGTCTGGTGTTTATATTCAGTTCCACAGTTCCCCGTGATGGGTTAGTAAGCTCCCAAACCAATACCAGAGCCTTCGAAATTTCCTTGTATAGTGTCTGGTGTTTATGTTTAAGTTCACACATTGGATGAAACTATACAGGAAAAGTCTTGTGTATTTAGTGTGACATGGAAGACCTCACCGTTTTGGATTGTATGGGATTCTGTAGTTTGGTTCGGGCTGTTACGAAGACACTGTGTTGGATTGTGAAATCGGCTCTATGCCCACATGCTGTACTGGTGGCCGCCTGTAAACCCGGACTCTAGATTCTCCCTAAACTGGATCAGAGATGAGCTCCCGGGGGCAGTGTGGGGCGTACAAGATGGCGCCACTATAAACACTTGCCCAAGACGCTATCGGTCCCTGGGTCGTAAATTATAAGACATTTCTCCGCCCAAGTACACATATTTGACAAGGCTTTCGTAGGAGTTGTGGGCATTTCCAGGGGTAGTTTTGTGACCCTGGTGGTAGTGTGACCCTTCCTCTGTACCATGAACCTAAAGAAACACTCATTTGACAAGGCTTTCGTAGGAGTTGTGGGCATTTCCAGGAGTAGTTTCATGACCCTGGTGGTAGTGTGACCCTTCCTCTGTACCGTGAACCTAAAGAAACACACATTTGACAAGGCTTTCGTAGGAGTTGTGGGCATTTCCAGGAGTAGTTTCATGACCCTGGTGGTAGTGTGACCCTTCCTCTGTACCGTGAACCTGAAGAAACGCTGAGACAAAAAAATATATATATATAAAAATGCTTCCCTCCACCTCTTGCCATCCATATACCGTACCTTACCTCCCCCCCCCCCCACCCCACCCCCACCCCGTGGCAAGTCTTAGTAGCCAGGTCATGCGGGAGGAATCGGATCTCGGCCCACCCTCAGCAGTGACCCCAAACACACCACTGAAAAGCTGACGGGAAAGAGGCAGGATGCGTGGGCTTGGTGCTGGTCTTTAGGGCTTAAGTTAGCGTGTTGGAAAAGCCTCGTTGTGGTAGTTGTTAGGCTTTCCATAGAGTGTTTTGTGGTGCTGGTGAGATAGTTTGCTGCCTCGGAAAAGCTGGCGGGACAGAGGCGGGAATGCGTGGGCTTGGTGTCGATCTTTAGGGCTTAAGTTAGCGTGTTGGAAAGGCCTCGTCGTGGTAGTTGTTAGGCTTTCCATAGAGTGTTTTGTGGTGCTGGTGATAGTTTAGGTTAGGTTAGGGAAGGTTAGCTGAGGGAAGGCTAGCTTAGGTTAGTCTAGGTACAAGTTAGGTTAGGTTAGATGCGTGGGCACAAGACTAGAAAAAGTTGGTGGGAGCGATCTTTAGGGCTTAAGTTAGCGTGTTGGAAAGGCTTCGTCGTGGTACAAGTTAGTTAGGCTTTAAGCAAGGTAAGTTCTGCACCAAGGTGCTGGTGATAGTTTAGGTTAGGTTGGGGAAGGTTAGCTGAGGGAAGGCTAGCTTAAATTAGTTTAGGTGCAAGTTAGGTTAGGTTAGGTTAGGTAAGATTACAGCACTGGGCACCAAGACTAGAAAAAGTTGGGTAAGGGAGAGCTGGCTTGAGTTAGGTTAGGGAAGGTTAGCTGAGGGAAGGCTAGCTTAGGTTAGTTTAGGTACAAGTTAGGTTAGGTTAGGTTAGGTTAGGTTAGGTTAGGCAAGGTAAGATTACAGCACTGGGCACCAAGGCTAGAAAAAGTTGGGTAAGGGAGAGCTGACTTGAGTTAGGTTAGGGAAGGTTAGCTGAGGGAAGGCTAGCTTAGGTTAGGTTAGGGCAGGCTGTCTCGGGTTAGGTTAAGGGGCTATTACACTGGGCAAATTTTCCGTGGACCTTCAGTCAAACCACGATTTCCGCTGGCGTGGTTCTCATTTGTTTGTTATTGCTGATGATGATGATGGTGAGTAATACCGTCGTCCTTTGGTGAAATCTACCGTAGCTTCGGAAGATCGTGGACTCGTCAGAAAACCACGGAAATATGAGAACCACGCCAGCGGAAATCGTGGTTTGACTGAAGATCCACGGAAAATTTGCCCAGTGTGATAGCCCCTTAACACTGGGCAAATTTTCCGTGGATCTTGTCATAAAACCGTTGATTTTTGCTTACGTGGACACACTGATCGTCTTCCAACCACACTTGCCCCGCACTCAGCGTTCCGTGTTCTTGAGTCTTGACCGACGCATTTTCACAAGTATGGCTGTTTGCACCCTCGTTTTCCCTCAAAGTGACACTCAATTCATACAAGCAACGGAAATAGAAAAGAATGTGGAGGCAACAATGGCTTACAAGGAGAGAGGAGGGCAGTGATGTTGCAAGAAATATACGTGTAGAAGACGAGGAAGGCATGTCCCGTATTTTCTCAGTTAACCGTGTAGCAGCGACGGGCCAAATTTGTGGCTTTACCGTGTAGCAGCGAGGGGCCAAATTTGTGGCTTCACCGTGTAGCAGCGACGGGCCAAATTTGTGGCTTTACCGTGTAGCAGCGA
>NC_066577.1:6131654-6136654 GCF_024679095.1 Eriocheir sinensis
GGTTCATGGTACAGAGGAAGACTCACACTACCACCAGGGTCATAAAACTACTCCTGGAAATGCCCACAACTCCCACGAAAGCCTTGTCAAATAGATGTTCTTGGGTGGCGAAAGGTCTGATAAGCATCGTACTCATTTATCTGAACAACGATAACGCTCATACAGAATTAATAGTGAAAAACAATAATGAATAATGAGTGAAAAGTTAAAAAAACAACGGTATAAAAACTGCTTTGGGGAGGCCGAGATGTACCCCCTCGAATCGAATAGGGTTTAGCCATGCAACAGTGACATGAGCCGTGATCCTGGGGCCGCGTTTACCAAGCCACTACAAGACCGGTCGTTGGCAAGTCTTTAAGTAAATCTGCCCTCAATGAATGATCCTTGTGTTTACGCCGATGACAGTGAATGAAGTACTGGTCTGATCGACAGTTCTTTCATAGCCATTGGTCCAAATTTGTGGCTTTACCGTGTACTAGCGACGGGTATGATATAAACCCCCAACATAGATGATGCATAGGTATATATGATGAAATGGTTTGCGTGAGAGATGATCTTTTCTCATCAATTCGCTTAGAGGGGACTTTAAGCAACATGATCCCAGCAGCTACCGGGTTAAGATCAAGAGCGTTCCTGGATGATGGTGTTACGGGAAGACTCACCATCAACAGGTCTCGTGAGTGGTTTCATGGATCCGCCTCATTACTATATACACGGGCGCCTCACGTCCGCTCTTGGGGCTGGACTAGTATGGAACAGCGGGTGCTATTTCTGATCATAGATTTTGAAGTATTCGTCATATTATTCCCAGAACACGAATACTTTTCCCTTGTGTTCGAATGTGAATGAGAACATTTTGATTTGTATCAGTGATTATTATTATTCCAAGACGAATACATCCAAATACGCTATTCGAATGTATACCCTTACGAATACCGAATACTCCGTCTGGTGTGTGTGTGTGTGTGTGTGTGTGTGTGTGTGGATAAGTAGGCCTATATGTCAGTCCGCCTTTCCCAAATCACGCCGCCGTGTGTATCTAGGCCGCCCACATTTATCTAAGTGACCCATAAAGCTTGACCTCGTCTGTTTATCTAACTCACTCGTACAGATACAGGTGATGTTTTATGCCTGAGAGAGAAAGGCAGAACTAGATATTTTGAGTGTGTGTGTGTGTGTGTGTGTGTGTGTGTGTGTGTGTGTGTTATTTTACTTCCTTTTTCGAATGCAACAACAACAAGAACTACTACTACTACTACTACTATTAGATCGTCATTTTTTGTTTATATTTGTAACTTGTCATTCATCAACCTTCTTCAGACTTATTTACTCTCAGCCCCCGTAACGCGCCGCCCCCACCTAGCTAACCCCCGTGTCTTCCTTCCCCAGGGGTGACCATGAGCGGGGGGTACGATGGCAAGATCGCGGGGCTCTACGACCTGGAGGAGACCCTGGGGCGTGGCCATTACGCCGTGGTCAAGCTCGCCCGGCACGTCTTCACCGGGGAGCGCGTGGCCGTCAAGGTGAGGGGGGGAGGCTTACATAGATGCTCAGGACATATATAGATACCCAGGTCCAAACTAGCGTAAGGGAGGTTTACATAGATGATCAGGACATATATAGATACCCAGGTCCAAACTAGTGAGGGGGAGATTTACATAGATGCTCAGGACATATATAGATACCCAGGTCCAAACTAGCGTGGGGGAGATTTACATAGATGATCAGGACATATATAGATACCCAGGTCCAAACTAGCGTGGGGGAGATTTACATAGATGCTCAGGACATATATAGATACCCAGGTCCAAACTAGTGAGGGAGGGTTACATAGATGATCAGGACATATATAGATACCCAGGTCCAAACTAGTGAGGGAGGGTTACATAGATGATCAGGACATATATAGATACCCAGGTCCAAACTAGCGTGGGGGAGGGAGATGGAAGATTACATAGATGCTCAGGACATATATAGATACCCAGGTCCAAACTAGCGTGGGGGAGGGAGAGGGAAGATTACATAGATGCTCAGGACATATATAGATACCCAGGTCCAAACTAGGGCGAGGGAGAGAGAGGGAAGTTTACATAGATACTCAGGACATATATAGATACCCAGGTCCAAACTAGGGTGAGGGAGATTTACATAGATGCTCATGCCACATATAGATACCCAGGTCCAAACTAGCGTGAGGGAGGGAGAGAGAGAGGGGGGGGAGATTTACATAGATACTCAGGACACATATAGATACCCAGGTCCAAACTAGGGTGAAGGAGGTTTACATAGATGCTCAGGACATATAGATACCCAGGTCCAAACTAGCGTAGGGGAGGTTTACATAGATACTCAGTACATATAGATACCCAGGTCCAAACTAGGGTGAGGGAGATTTACATAGATCCTCAGGACATATAGATACCAGGTCCAAACTAGCATGGGGGAAGGAGAGAGGAAGGTTTACATAGATATTCAAACTACTATATAGATCCCATGGTCCAGACTACAGGGAAGTCAGAGAGGGGGAGATTTACATAGATACTCAGGATATATAGATACCCAGGTCCAAACTAGCGTGAGGGAGGGAGAGAGAGGGAGACTTACATAGATATTCAGACTACTATATAGATCCCATGGTCCAGACTACAGGGGAGTCAGAGAGGGGGAGATTTACATAGATGCTCACGACTATATAGATACCCAGGTCCAGTTTAGTTTTTTTTTTTATAAGAATGGAGAGAGAGAGAGAGAGAGAGAGAGAGAGAGAGAGAGAGAGAGAGAAGGGAAAGGAAGAGAAGAGAAAAGAGAAGAGAAGAGAAGGGAATGGAGAGAGAGAGAGAGAGAGAGAGAGAGAGAGAGAGAGAGAGAGAGAGAGAGAGAGAGAGAGAGAGAGAGAGAGAGAGACTGTAAGGAAATATGGCTGTTTGTGTCCTTAGAGTTGTTTGTGCATCTGTGTGTGTGTGTGTGTGTGTGTGTGTGTGTGTGTTCCATTGTCTCTCCATTCCTAATTTCCTTATCTCTCCATCTCATTTCCCTCCCTTCTCTCCTCCTAACCTCCTCTCTCACACCACTCTCCCCCTCCTGTCTCAACCCCCTCACTGTCACCTCCCTCCCCCTCTCTTTGCTCCTTCCTTCCATCCTTCCTTCTGCCTTGCTCTTTCTTCCTTCTTATATTTCTTTACTTTCCTATTATCAAAATTTAACCCAGTAGCAGCGGGGATCATGTTTCTTAATGGTCCCTCTAAGCGAGAAAAATGAGAAAAATCACCCCTCACACAAACCATTTCATAATATATATCAAAGCATTTGTGATCAGATTATGTATCATCTATTTTTGGGGTTTAAAATCATGGCACAAATTTGTCCCGTCGCTGCTACACGGTAAAGCCACAAATTTGGCCCGTCGCTGCTACACGGTAAAGCCACAAATTTGGCCCGTCGCTGCTACACGGTAAAGCCACAAATTTGGCCCGTCGCTGCTACACGGTAAAGCCACAAATTTGGTCTGCTGCTACACGGTAAAACCACAAATTTGGCCGTCGCTGCTACATGGTAAAGCCACAAATTTGGCCCGTCGCTGCTAACTCGGTAAAGCCACAAATTTGGCCCGTCGCTGCTAACATGGTAAAGCCACAAATTTGGCCCGTCGCTGCTACACGGTAAAGCCACAAATTTGGCCTGTCGCTGCTACACGGTAAAGCCACAAATTTGGCCCATCGCTGCTACACGGTAAAGCCACAAATTTGTCTCGTTGCTACGGTAAAGCCACAAATTTGGCTACGTCGGTGCTGCTACGGTAAAGCCACAAATTTGGCCGTCGCTGCTACGGTAAAGCCACAAATTTGGCCCGTCGCTGCTACGGTAAAGCCACAAATTTGGCCCGTCGCTGCTACGGTAAAGCCTAAATTTGGCCTGTCGCTGCTACACGGTAAAGCCACAAATTTGGCCCGTCGCTGCTACGGTAAAGCCACAAATTTGGCCCGTCGCTGCTACACGGTAAAGCCACAAATTTGGCCCGTCGCTGCTACACGGTAAAGCCACAAATTTGGCCCGTCGCTGCTACACGGTAAAGCCACAAATTTGGCCCGTCGCTGCAACACGGTAAAGCCACAAATTTATTCATCGCTGCTACGGTAAACCTAATCTCTCTCTCTCTCTCTCGATCTCTCTTTCTCTCTCTCTATCAATCAGTCTCTCTCTCTCTCTCTCTCTCTCTCTCTCTCTCTCTCTCTCCCGCCCCCTGAACACTCCTTTCTTAAGCTTCAATCACTCACTCTCTCTCTCTCTCTCTCTCTCTCTCTCTCTCTCTCTCTCTCTCTCTCTCTCTCTCTCTCTCTCTCTCTCTCTCTCTCTCCCCCTCCCCCCCCTGAACACTCCATTCTTAAGCTTCAATCACTCCCTCACTCCCTCTCTCTCTCTCCCGCCCCCTGAACACTCCATTCTCAAGCTTCACTCTCCCTCACTCCTCTCTCCCGCCCCTGAACACTCCATTCTCAAGCTCTCTCACTCCCTCCTCCCTCTCCCGCCCCCTGAACACTCCATTCTCAAGCTCTACTCACTCCCTCACTCCCTCTCTCCCGCCCCCTGAACACTCCATTCTCAAGCTTCACTCACTCCCTCACTCCCTCTCTCCCGCCCCCTGAACACTCCATTCTCAAGCTCTACTCACTCCCTCACCCACTCTCCCCCGCCCCCGAACACTCCATTCTCAAGCTTCACTCACCCTCACTCCCCTCTCTCCGCCCCTGAACACTCCATTCTCAAGCTTCCTCCTCCCTCACTCCTCTCTCCGCCCCTGAACACTCCATTCTCAAGCTTCACTCACTCCCTCACTCCCTCTCTCCCGCCCCCTGAACACTCCATTCTCAAGCTCTACTCACTCCCTCACTCCCTCTCTCCCGCCCCCTGAACACTCCATTCTCAAGCTCTACTCACTCCCTCACTCCCTCTCTCCCGCCCCCTGAACACTCCATTCTCAAGCTCTACTCACTCCCTCACTC
>NC_066577.1:6139154-6144154 GCF_024679095.1 Eriocheir sinensis
GGATTGAGTGTGCAGAGAGGGAGTGCCAGAACAGGGAGAGTTGGGAGCAGAAGGATTGAGTGTGCAGAGAGGGAGTGCCAGAACAGGGAGAGATGGTTTGGACATGTGATGAGAATTGGGGAGAACGAATTCATGTAGAGAATGTATGAGTGTTTATGTCCTTCTAAAATCAACAACTAACGTCACCTTCCTTTCAGATATCTGGTCTCTGGGTGTTATTCTGTACATGCTGGTGTGTGGCCATGCTCCGTTTCAAGAGGCCAATGACAGCGAGACCCTCACAATGATTATGGACTGCAGATACACCATTCCAGAACATGTCTCTCGGCCCTGCAAAGAGTGAGTCCAGCGATAGTTTGGTACACACACATCTAAGAAGGCTTTGGTGGAGGTTGTGTTAGTGTGTCCATGGGTAGTGTTATGAGCCTGGTGATAGTTTGACAAGGCTTTGGTGGAGGTTGTGTTAGTGTGTCCATGGGTAGTGTTACGAGCCTGGTGATAGTTTGACAAGACTTTGGTGGAGGTTGTGTTAGTGTGTCCATGGGTAGTGTTATGAGCCTGGTGATAGTTTGACAAGGCTTTGGTGGAGGTTGTGTTAGTGTGTCCATGGGTAGTGTTATGAGCCTGGTGATAGTTTGACAAGGCTTTGGTGGAGGTTGTGTTAGTGTGTCCATGGATAGTGTTACGAGCCTGGTGATAGTTTGACAAGGCTTTGGTGGAGGTTGTGTTAGTGTGTCCATGGGTAGTGTTATGAGCCTGGTGATAGTTTGACAAGGCTTTGGTGGAGGTTGTGTTAGTATGTCCATGGGTAGTGTTATGAGCCTGGTGATAGTTTGACAAGGCTTTGGTATGCGTGTGTGTGTGTGTGTGTGTGTAGGTCATATCCACACACACACACACACACACACACACATTGAGTAAGACCAGACAGAAAGGGAGGAAGAGAGGGAGGGAGGGAGAGACAAGACTAAATATATCTTCTCTCCCTTCCCTCCCTCCCTCCCTTCCCTCCTTCCCTCCCTTCCTCCATTTTTACCTCTCTCTCTCTCTCTCCCCTCTCAATGAAGCTAATTATATACAGGTGAAGTCAGGTGTTGTTTTTTTCTTTCTTTTTCATTTTTCTTTTCTCAAATAATTTCCCTTCATTGTTTTGGTTCTTCTTCTTCTTCTTTTCTTCTTCTTTTCTTCTTGTTCTGTTTTTCTTCTCTTTTTCTTCCTCTTCTTCTTATTATTTTTTTTTCTTTTCTTAATCCTGTTTGTCTACTTCTTCTTAACTCTTTCATTCCCTCTTTATCTACTTACTTTCCTTTCCTTTTCCACATTCCACATCTTCCACAAATCACGGTTATCATCCACATAAGAAACTGGAAAGGCGCACCACAACAGACCTCTCCGTATGGCAATGAGTCAAATACAAGCAAAATTTTTTATATATATACAAAAAACAAGTGATTTCAAGATGACCCCCCCAACCTGTTAAAGTGTGGGTATCAATGCTTGGGCACTCGTTAATCTATCTACATTTCTATGCCTATACAGCCTGCTAGCAATGTTCATCCAATCCCATCAGTGCCAAGTCTCCCTGTATACAACTTAATGTTATCTTAGGCCTACCGACTGGTCATCCTTCTGCCTCCAATCTCTCCAATCTAATCCTCTCTCTCACCAACCAAATTAAGGATAAGCTAACTATCCTTCCGCCCCTCCACCCCCCAGCCTGATAGCGCGCATGCTGATTAGGGACCCCGGTAAGCGCTCCACCCTAGAGGACATCGCGCGGGACCCCTGGCTGGTGCAGGACGAAGGCAGCGAGGTGGATGTGGCGGAGTTGCTGCCCTTAGTGTCCCGGCAGCATTTGACGGAGGAGGATCATGCACATATTATACACAGAATGGTCTCCGGAAACATCGCATCCATGGAGGAGATACTGGAGTGAGTGTGGGGTGGTAGGGGAAGGGGGGAGTGGAGGGGGTATGGTTGGGGTGGGTGTGGAGTGGGTTGGAAGGGGTGTAGGAGATACTGGGGTGAGTGAGGGATATCTGGATGGTATAGGGGTGGAGTTTGGGAGGGGTGGAGGGGAAAGTGGGGAGGTGGAGTCTGTGGGATGTGGAGTCTGTGGAATGGTGGATGAGGTGGATAAGGTAACTGGATGAGATTGTGGGTGGAATGTGTGTTTGAGTGAAGCTTTTTATATATATTTTGATGGGTGAGACATGGGTGAAGGAGGTGAATGGTGGGTGAAGGAAGGAAAAAGGTGGATGCTGAGGTGGAGGGTGGATGAGAAGTGGAGTGCAGTGTGGGGAAGTGGAGTTTATGGGATGGTGGATGAGGTGGATAAGGTAACCGGATGAGATTGTGGGTGGAATGTGTGTTTGAGTTAAGCTATTTATATATATTATGATGGGTGAGACATGGGTGAAGGAGGTGGAGGGTGGGTGAAGGAAGGAAAAAGGTGGATGCTGAGGTGGAGGGTGGATGAGAAGTGGAGTGGAGTTTATGGGATGGTGGATGAGGTGGATAAGGGAAACGGATGAGATTGTGGGTGGAATGTGTGTTTGAGTGAAGCTTTTTATATATATTTTGATGGGTGAAGGAGGTGGGTGGTGGGTGAAGGAAGGAAAAAGGTGGATGCTGAGGTGGAGGGTGGATGAGAAGTGGAGTGGAGTGTGGGGAAGTGGAGTCTGTGGGATAGTGGATGAGGTGGATAAGGGAAACGGATGAGATTGTGGGTGGAATGTGTGTTTGAGTGAAGCTTTTTATATATATTTTGATGGGTGAAGGAGGTGGATGGTGGTTGAAGGAAGGAAAAAGGTGGATGCTGAGGTGGAGGGTGGATGAGAAGTGGAGTGGAGTGTGTGTGGAGGTAAGATTTGTGTTCTAGATTAATGTATTTTTATTTTTTATTATTTTTTTAGTCATATGTAGAAGTCACTGCTCGATTACAGATTACTAAACTCATCCTTACTAATCCACCTTGTTATTTTGAAGCTAAATTACTAACTCTTTATTTAACCCAGTAACAGCAGGGATCATATTTCTTAACCCTTTCCTGGCGTGCGGTTTGGACGTGCCTATCCCCTCAGGCACAGTCGGGGAGCCCAATTGGGGGTCTCTTTTAACCTCTGTATCTCACAAACTATTCATCACAGCTAAAGACCAAAAACACCATTGGAAAGAGGAGGTCCAGATCTATGGGAATCAGTTATGTGTGCCTCTCTTGCGAGCGTACATGCACATTCAGGGAGTGTTGAATGTTTACACTTATGTCGGTGCGTGTGGGATGATCAGCCATATTGAGGGAACTGTGGACATCTCTCCTTCAGACTCTGGCAAGGGGGTATTACCAACTGCAATATTTACAACTATTTGGTCAATGAATCCGTCAGGTAACAGGGGAAGCTATGCAAAAATGCCGCTATATTGAGCAAGAACATCCACCAGTGACTAGTCCGTAGGTTTGCCGCGCTGGGCCGGTATGATTTTCCACCAAATTTAGCGAAGAACACACTCAATTGGCAATACTGTGTTGTGGGAATTAGTGCTGGAACACACTCATACGCGGAAGATTTGAGCGCGGGTGGAGCTCACAGTGGGCGTTTAGCACCACCAGCAAATACGCCTAACACTCACTGTGAGCGTTTAGCAATGAAAGGTTAATGGTCCCTCCAAGCGAGAAAAATGAGAAAAAATCACCCCTCACACAAACCATTTCATAATATACATCAAAGCATTTGTGATCAGTTTATGCATCATCTATTTTGGGGGTTTATATCATGGCACAAACTCCATTCACCTGCCTCACCCAGTCACTCATCCATCCTCTGTTCAGTACACCCACCTCGATATCCACCCACTCATCCGTCCCTTCATCCGCAGCGGCCTGGATCGCAATGAGTACAGCCACATCACAGCCACCTACTTCCTGCTGGCCGAGAGGAAGCTGCGGGCCCACCGACTCCAGCAGGCGAACCTGGCCAAGGCTTCCTGCACCAGCCCAGTCATGAGTGTCAGGTGGGTAGGGTGGGGGAGGGGGGGGGGAAGGGAGGGGGGAGAGGGGAAAGGGGGAGGAGAGATGCTGGGGAGTCGGAAGGAAAGGGAGGGGTATGTGAATTTGTATGTGTGTGTGTGTGTGTGTGTGTTTGTAGGGAACGGTTTGTGTGTGTGTGTGTGTGTGTGTGTGTTTTTCTAGGGTAGGGTGCGTGTGTGTGTTTGTGGAAGGTAAGGCTGGGTTCACACATATCCGACTCACACATCCCGATCGGTCCCATTCCGTCCCGACCCAGAAAATTTCGAGAACAGGATCAATCATTGCCGACAGCACCCCGTCTTTGACCTGGGCATATCCCCCACGACGCTGGACCCCCGACTCATCCCGACTGAAGCTGGGGTGAGGCGGGGTTAGAGAGGGGTCAACCTGTCACCACCCCGAGCTGACAACAGGACAGAATTGAAGTCCAGCGTCACAACCTCATTCTCTTCCTCTCAAGGCTCTGGGTGGTGTCTCTTGAACATTGTCGTGGGTTCTGGCAGTCGTTAGATAGGCAGACTTGATGGGCCGTTCCTTTGGTGAGGCATGGTGGTCATTTTTTTTTTACGTCGAGGCCTATTGCGCTGGTAGGCTTCTTCCTGGTGGGGCCTGATGGTCGGTCCAAGGCTCCTTCCCGGTGGGGCCTAATGGTCGTCCCAAGGCTTCTTCCCGGTGGATCCTGATGGTCGGTCCAAGGCTCCTTCCCGGTGGGGCCTAATGGTCGTCCCAAGGCTTCTTCCCGGTGGATCCTGATGGTCGGTCCAAGGCTCCTTCCCGGTGGGGCCTGATGGTCGTCCCAAGGCTTCTTCCTGGTGGATCTTGATGGCCGTCCCAAGGCTTCTTCCTGGTGGATCCTGATGGTCGGCCCAAGGCTCCTTCCTGGTGGGTCCTGATGGTTGTCCCAAGGCTTCTTCCCGGTGGATCCTGATGGTCGGCCCAAGGCTTCTTCCTGGTTCATCCTGATGGTCGGCCC
>NC_066577.1:6149154-6171654 GCF_024679095.1 Eriocheir sinensis
GGTCTGTTCCCTTCTCCTATAATTCCTTCCCCTTCTGTCTGTCTCCGGCATATGACCACAGATGTTGTGCCGACTAAACAAAACTTTCCAACTTTTTCCTGTCTCCTGGGGTCTGTTCCCTTCTATAATTCCTTCCCCTTCTGTCTCTCTCCGGCATATGACCACAGATGTTGTGCCCACTAAACAAAACTTTCCAAACTTTCCTGTCTCCTAAGATCTGTTCCCTTCTCTTATAATTCCTTCCCCTTCTGTCTCTCTCCGGCATATGACCACAGATGTTGCGCCGACTAAACCAAACTTTCCAACTTTTTCCTGTCTCCTGGGGTCTGTTCCCTTCTCCTATAATTCCTTCCCCTTCTGTCTCTCTCCAGCATATGACCACAGATGTTGCGCCCACTAAACAAAACTTTCCAACTTTTTCCTGTCTCCTGGGGTCTGTTCCCTTCTCCTATAAATCCTTCCCCTTATGTCTCTCTCCGGCATATGACCACAGATGTTGCACCCACTAAACAAAACTTTCCAACTTTTCACGATGAAGCCAAGGTGAATTGCACACAACATAAACACACACAAAAGCAAAGGCACAGGTTATTGAGATAGAACAGTGTGATCGTAACTCCTTTCCCATATACCACAAGTAGGTAAACACACACACACACACACACACACACACACACACCGAGTAAAACACATGTGAGTGAGTGCGTTGGTGTCCTCACTTTTCAGATGACCAGAAGGGGGGTGGGGTGGGCCAGGGGGGGTAGAGGGGGAAGGAAGGCACCCCCCACCCCCATGGCACTCCGCAATGGCCTCCTCCTCCCCCCCTCGACCCCCACCAGAGCCACAAGCAGCTAGAAGGGGGAAGGGAAGGTCAGCAGAGAGAGAGAGAGAGAGAGAGAGAGAGAGAGAGAGACAGAGACAGAGACAGAGACAGAGAGAGAGAGAGAGAGAGAGAGAGAGAGAATGGGATGGTCTTGAAGGGCTCCAGACTTGAGTTAATTTTTCAAGCGATATGACCAATTAGATTTTTTTCATCATGTCAAAAATCTTAAGTTGTATTTTTAGTTGTCATTTAGGTTAACCAGTACCCTAAAAGCATCTAATTTTTTTTATATACACCGAGAAAACGCACTTAAAGTTTGTCTATCCTCCAACAACCATAACTTGAATGCTGTACACCAGGTTTTCGAAATATGCAAATTCACTCATTTGGGACTAACCTAAATGTGCCAAGTATTTGTTTTATGTGAGAAAAATCCGCTATTATCCGAGTGGCGGCGCTGATGTGTGGGTATTTGTGGGTATTCAATATATGTGAGTTCGAAATATGCAAATTCACTCATATGGGACTAACCTAAATTTGCCAAGTATTCGTTTTATGTGAGAAAAATCCACTATTATCCGAGTGGCGGCTGGTGTGTGGGTATTTGTGGGTATTCAATATATGTGAGTTCGAAATATGCAAATTCACTCATATGGGACTAACCTAAATTTGCCAAGTATTCGTTTTATGCGAGAAAAATCCGCTATTATCCGAGTGGCGGCTGGTGTGTGGGTATTTGTGGGTATTCAATATATGTGAGTTCGAAATATGCAAATTCACTCATATGGGACTAACCTAAATTTGCCAAGTATTCGTTTTATGCGAGAAAAATCCGCTATTATCCGAGTGGCGGCTGGTGTGTGGGTATTTGTGGGTATTCAATATATGCGAATTTGCTCATATGGGACTAGCCTAAATGTGCCAAGTATACGTTTTATGTGAGAAAAATCCACTATTATCCGAGTGGCGGCGCTGGTGTGACTGGTTGGTGAGGTATGGGGGCCGACTCACACTAGTGGGCAGCGGGTACAAATGATTTCCCACACTTTCCTCGCCTATAATTAACCTCATCCTCCCTCTGATCCTTGGGGGCTTCGTGGTGCAGTGGTTAGCACACTCGGCTCACAACCACGAGAGAGCCCGGGTTCGATTCACAGGCAGAGTGGAAAAATTTGGGCGGCTTTTCCGATACCCTACGCCCCTGTCCACCCCCCTGCAGTGAATGGGTACCAGGTATTAATCGGGGGTTGTGTCCCGTCTCCTGGGGTCTGTTCCCTTCTCCTATAATTCCTTCCCCTTCTGTCTCTCTCCGGCATATGACCACAGATGTTGCGCCCACTAAACCAAACTTTCCAACTTTTTCCTGTCTCCTGGGGTCTGTTCCCTTCTCCTGTAATTCCTTCCCCTTCTGTCTCTCTCCGGCATATGACCACAGATGTTGCGCCCACTACACCAAACTTTCCAACTTTTTCCTGTCTCCTGGGGTCTGTTCCCTTCTCCTATAATTCCTTCCCCTTCTGTCTCTCTCCGGCATATGACCACAGATGTTGCGCCCACTAAACAAAACTTTCCAACTTTTTCCTGTCTCCTGGGGTCTGTTCCCTTCTCCTATAATTCCTTCCCCTCCTGTCTCTGGCATATGACCACAGATGTTGCGCCCACTAAACAAAACTTTCCAACTTTCCTGTCTCCTGGGGTCTGTTCCCTTCTCCTATAATTCCTTCCCCTTCTGTCTCTCTCCGGCATATGACCACAGATGTTGCGCCCACTAAACCAAACTTTCCAACTTTCCTGTCTCCTGGGGTCTGTTCCCTTCTATAATTCCTTCCCCTTCTGTCTCTCTCCGGCATATGACCACAGATGTTGCGCCCACTAAACCAAACTTTCCAAACTTTTCCTGTCTCCTGGGGTCTGTTCCCTTCTCCTGTAATTCCTTCCCCTTCTGTCTCTCTCCGGCATATGACCACAGATGTTGCGCCGACTAAACAAAACTTTCCAACTTTTTCCTGTCTCCTGGGGTCTGTTCCCTTCTCCTATAATTCCTTCCCCTTCTGTCTCTCTCCGGCATATGACCACAGATGTTGCACCCACTAAACAAAACTTTCCAACTCTTTCCTGTCTCCTGGGGTCTGTTTCCTTCTCCTATAATTCCTTCCCCTTCTGTCTCGCTCCGGCATATGACCACAGATGTTAAGCCGACTAAACGAAACTTTCCATCTTGTTCCTGTCTCCTGGGGGATGTTCCCTTCTCCTATAATTCCTTCCCCCTTCTGTCTCTCTCCGGCATATGACCACAGATGTTGCGCCCACTAAACCAAACTTTCCAACTTTTTCCTGTCTCCTGGGGTCTGTTCCCTTCTCCTATAATTCCTTCCCCTTCTGTCTCTCTCCGGCATATGACCACAGATGTTGCGCCGACTAAACCAAACTTTCCAACTTTTTCCTGTCTCCTGGGGCCTGTTCCCTTCTCCTATAATTCCTTCCCCTTCTGTCTCTCTCCGGCATATGACCACAGATGTTGCGCCGACTAAACCAAACTTTTCAACTTTTTCCTGTCTCCTGGGGTCTGTTCCCTTCTCCTATAATTCCTTCCCCTTCTGTCTCTCTCCGGCATATGACCACAGATGTTGCGCCCACTAAACAAAACTTTCCAACTTTTCACGATGAAGCCAAGGTGAATTGCACACAACATAAACACACACAAAAGCAAAGCCACACGTTATTGAGACAGAACAGTGTGATCGTAACTCCTTTCCCATATACCACAAGTAGGTAAACACACACACACACACACACACACACACACACACACACACACACCGAGTAAAACACATGTGAGTGAGTGCGTTGGTGTCCTCACTTTTCAGATGACCAGAAGGGGGTGGGCCAGGGGTGGGAAGGAAGGCACCCCACCCCATGGCACTCCGCACGCTCTCCTCCCCCTCCCCCCAGAGCCACAAGCAGCTAGAAGGGGGAAGGGAAGGTCAGCAGAGAGAGAGAGAGAGAGAGAGAGAGAGAGAGAGAGAGAGAGACAGTGACAGAGACAGAGACAGAGACATAGAGAGAGACAGAGACAGAGACAGAGACAGTGACAGAGACAGAGAGAGAGAGAGAGAGAGAATGGGATGATCTTGAAGGGCTCCAGACTTGAGTTAATTTTTCAAGCAATATGACAAATTAGACTTTTTTTCATCATGTCAAAAATCTTAAGTTGTTTTTTTAGTTGTCATTTAGGTTAACCAATACCCTAAAAGCATCTAATCTTTTTTATATACACCGAGAAAACGCACTTAAAGTTTGTCTATCCTCCAACAACCATAACTTGAATGCTGTACACCAGGTTTTCGAAATATGCAAATTCACTCATATGGGACTAACCTAAATTTGCCAAGTATTCGTTTTATGTGAGAAAAATCCGCTATTATCCGAGTGGCGGCTGGTGTGTGGGTATTTGTGGGTATTCGATATATGTGAGGTCTAAATATGCAAATTCGCTCATATGGGACTAACCTAAATTTGCCAAGTATACGTTTTATGCGAGAAAAATCCACTATTATCCGAGTGGCGGCTGGTGTGTGGGTATTTGTGGGTATTCAATATATGCGAATTTGCTCATATGTGACTAACCTAAATGTGCCAAGTATACGTTTTATGCGAGAAAAATCCTCTATTATCCGAATATTGGCGCTGGTGTGACTTGTTGGTGAGGTATGGGGGCCGACTCACACTAGAGGGCAGCGGGTACAAATGATTTCCCGCACTTTCCTCGCCTATAATTAATCTTTTCCTCCCTCTGATCCTCGGGGGCTTCGTGGTGCAGTGGTTAGCACACTCGGCTCACAACCACGAGAGAGCCCGGGTTCGATTCCCAGGCGGGGTGGAAAGATTTGGGCTGCTTTTCCGATACCCTACGCCCCTGTCCACCCCCCAGCAGTGAATGGGTACCAGGTATTAATCAGGGGTTGTGTCCCGTCTCCTGGGGTCTGTTCCCTTCTCCTGTAATTCCTTCCCCTTCTGTCTCTCTCCGGCATATGACCACAGATGTTGCGCCCACTAAACAAAACTTTCCAACTTTTTCCTGTCTCCTGGGGTCTGTTCCCTTCTCCTATAATTCCTTCCCCTTCTGTCTCTCTCCGGCATATGACCACAGATGTTGCGCCGACTAAACCAAACTTTCCAACTTTTTCCTGTCTCCTGGGGTCTGTTCCCTTCTCCTATAATTCTTTCCCCTTCTGTCTCTCTCCGGCATATGACCACAGATGTTGTGCCCACTAAACAAAACTTTCCAACTTTTTCCTGTCTCCTGGGGTCTGTTCCCTTCTCCTATAATTCCTTCCCATTCTGTCTCTCTCCGGCACATGACCACAGATGTTGCGCCCACTAAACAAAACTTTCCAACTTTTTCCTGTCTCCTGGGGTCTGTTCCCTTCTCCTATAATTCCTTCCCATTCTGTCTCTCTCCGGCACATGACCACAGATGTTGCGCCCACTTAGCAAAACTTTCCAACTTTCCCACTGAGCGACCACCTCGGCAGAATAGGGTATGTGACACTATCCCTGAGAAGCGACTTGAAGTTACTCATGTGCTGGGGCCTCAGTGTGTGTGTGTGTGTGTGTGTGTGTGTGTGTGTGTGTGTGTGTGTGTGTGTACAGCATGTAGGTAGTATAGCAGCAGCATACTATATTAACGAGACACACACACGCACACACACATACACACATACATACATACACACATACACACATACATAGAGACAAGTAATATCCAGTAAACAACACACACACACAAACAAACAAACGAACAAACACTACTTGAACCGCAGCGCTCATTAACAAAAAATAATAATAATAATAATAATGTTCGTCCCCTTAACTGTGTGTGTGTGTGTGTGTGTGTGTGTGTGTGTGTGTGTGTGTGTGTGTGTGTGTGTCCCTTCCCCCCCCTCCCCCCCTCCCCCCCTTACTTAACTCGTGGGCTGTTTGCTTTTTGTTCGATGTTTGTTTGTAATTAATGTTTGTGTGTGTGTGTGTGTGTGTGTGTGTGTGTGTGTGTGTGTGTGTGTGTGTGTGTGTGCAGTTCAAAAAGTTTACATGGTTTCTTCTTAATAATAATAATAATAATAATAATGATAATAATGATAATAATAATGATAATAATAGTAATATGTAAGAAATTAATTAATATACATGTAATTATTTGGTGCTCTCTCTCTCTCTCTCTCTCTCTCTCTCTCTCTCTCTCTCTCTCTCTCTCTCTCTCTCTCTCTCTCTCTCTCTCTCTCTCTCTCTCTCTCTCACACACACACACACACACACACACACACACACACACACACACACCCTCCTTCCTTCCTCCCTTCCTTTCTTTTTTTTTCTCCATCTCTATCTCCTTCCTTTCTTCCTCCTCCTCCTCTTCTTCTTCTTTCTCCTCCTCCTCCTCCTCCTCCTCCTCTTTCTCCTTGTTTTCTTCCTCTTCCTCTTTCCTTCCCCTCTCTCTCCTCTTCTTCTTCCTCCTCCTCCTCCTCCTCCTCCTCCTCCTCCTCCTCCTCCTCCTCTTCTTCTTCTTCTTCATCTTCTTCTTTCTCTTCCTCCTCCTTCTCTTCCTTCTTTCCTTCCCTCTCATATCTTCCTCCTCCTCCTCTCCATTTCCTTCCTCTTCCTCCACCTCTCTCTCCCAACACACACACACACACACACACCATTGAATACCTTATGAAAACTATAGGTGCCAGGAATTATAGATGAACTCAAGATGAAGAAAAAAAAATAATGAGAGAGAGAGAGAGAGAGAGAGAGAGAGAGAGAGAGAGAGAGAGAGAGAGAGAGTTATGTACATTTAGTATATTTGAAGCTTAATTTACATTCATTTGTTGTATGTATATATGTGTGTATGTATCTTCAGTATACATACATATATACATAAATACATGCATATATAACCTAATGTATGTTATGTATGCATATATGTGTGTGTATCTAGCACATATACACATACATAGATACATACATAGTGTTGTGTATGTATATGCTATGTATGTGTGGAATTATATAAAGCATTTTCTGTATTTTGAATAATCATCTAATTGTTATTGTTATTATTATTATTATTATTTTATTGATGGTAAGTAATGTGTTTGTGTGTGTATCAGTGTATGTGTGCGTGTGTGAGAGAGAGAGAGAGAGGGGGAGAGAGAATATTAAGGGTCATTTGAGGTATAATATCACAAGTCTAGCTCTGTTTAATCTCTCTCTCTCTCTCTCTCTCTCTCTCTCTCTCTCTCTCTCTCTCTCTCTCTCTATCTATCTATCTATCTATATATCTCTCTTTTTATTTATTTATATTATTTGGTTATTTCATTCATTATCTCCTTTATTTATGTGTATCTTTATTTTATTTATTTATTTTATTTAAGGTAATGTATAGAATCACACCCGCTCTGTGGTTCAGTGGCTATCAACCTTTTCCTAAGTTGGCCATAAACCCATTTTCTCTTCTTTCTTAATTTCTTTTTCCAGAGCACTTGGGTTTAGGTTTACATTATATTTTGGTACCTTTGTTCTTCCTGTTGTTTTTTATCGTTATTGTTGTCTCGCCTTAATTGGTTTTCCCTCGCGTCGTTTTCTTTGTGTTTGTTTACACATTTGTTTTGTTGTTTTCTGTTTTGTTGTTTGTTTTGTCTTACTCGTTGGGGGATTCTGTGTTGTGTTTGTCAGGTTTGGTGTGTGTTTGTGTGTGTGTGCATGTGTGTGTGTGTGTGTGCTGACCAAGGTGCGTGTGTCTCTCGCAGGTGCGTGGCGGTGCGCGCATCCGGACGTTCAGCATCCTGGAGGAGGAAGAGGAGGAGGAGGAGGAGGAGGACGCGCGGGACGAGGGCGACGCGGTGGAGCGCGGCCAGCGGTCCCGCAGCGGGTCTCGCAGTGGCTCGAGGAGCGGGTCCCGCAGCGGCTCGAGGAGCGGGTCGCGGAGGGGGTCGCGCGCGTCGTCGTCGTCGTCGCTGAAGGACAAGTGCGTGCGCGACATGAAGCTGGACCTGTCGCTGCTGCACCGCCTGGAGTGCGTGCGGCGCGGCAGCAGCGGCGCGGCGGGGCCCGCCTCGCTGCACGGCTCCCTGCAGGGCTCCGCCGCCACCTCGCCCTCCGCCGAGGACGCCGCCATGCCGCTGCCGGAGCCGCCCTTCCCGCCCTCCTCAAACATCGGCCTGGGCCGCGGCAGGGCCAAGAGCGCCGGCACCTCCCCCGCCACCACGCCGCCCTCCAGCCTCACCCACACCCCGGCGCCGCCGCCGCTCTCCGCCTCCGCCGCCGCCACCACCAGCCTGCCGCCGCCCACGCTGCCGCCGCCGCGCATCACGCCGCAGTCCTCGGTGTCGTCCTCGCCCACGTCGCAGGCGTCGTCGCCCTCGTCGCCGGGGCCGCCGCCGCTGCCGTCGTCGCCCAAGGCCAGCGGGGCCGCCGCCGCCGCCGCCGCGGCCGGCCAGGCGGGCTTCGTCAACCACAAGTTCAAGACGCTGCCGTCGCCGTCCCGCCGCCTGCACTCCGTCCGCTCCTCGCCGCAGCTCATGCTCAACGAGATCTTCGAGGAGGGCGAGAGCGACGGCGAGGGCGGCGGCGGCGGCGGCCCCGGTGGCCTGCGCGGCGGCCCCAACGGCAGCACCGGCGGGGCGGGCGGCGGGGCGGCGGCCTCCCCGGGGGTGGTGCGCCGCCGCCGCCTGGCGCGGGCGCGCACGGCATCCTGCTCCTCGTCGGATGCCTCGGACGACGACAGCGACGCCCGCAAGCGGCGGCAGCAGCGCGCGCTGGTGCGGCACCTGACGCGCGAGGCCGACGAGCCGCCCGAGGACCCCGGCGCCACGCCGCCGCCGCCGCTCCTGGTGGCCCCGCCCCACGAGGACCACGACAGTCTCAGCCCGCCCGCGGGGGAGGGCGGGGCGGGGCGCGGCGGCCGGCCACTCTCGGCGGCGTGCGACGATGACCCCAAGGAGAGCGGCGGCGGTCCCGGCGGGGGCCCCGGCGGCGGCGGTGGTGGCGGGTCCACGGAGAACGTGCTGGACATCGACACCACGCTGCGGGAGAGCCGCTCCCTCAACTGTATCGTGCAGGCCAGCGGGGCCGAGGCGGCAGCGGCGGGGGACCGGGTGGGGGACGCGGGGGAGGGGAACGACGCGGCGGGGCGGGGCAACACAGACAGGACTGAAAGGGAACACACAGCGCGGGGGGAGGGCGCGGCGGGGTCCGGGGTGGGGGGCGGGGGCTCCAGCGTGACGGTGTCCACGGACAACGTGACGACCATCTACATAGAGGGCGCCGGGCGGGGCGGGGCGGGGCCTGGACCTGCGGGGGACCGGGTGGTGATCAGGGTGACGGACGAGGACCAGGAGTGCCCCGCCCCGCCCCTCGTCGCCCCCGCCCTGAGCCCCGCGGCGCCGCGCCCCGTCACGGCCAGCGACGTGGTGGTGGGCGTGGTGGAGGCCCCACCCCGGCCCCGCCCCGCCTCGGACACGCCCCCGCTGGACTCGCCCCACGGCCCCGCCATCACCAAGTCCGCCTCACACCTGGACACCCTCAGTGGCTTCGGGGTGGGGCGGGGCGGGGCGGGGCCGCCGCTCCGCCCCAGCGCCACCAACGGCTCCCTGGGGCCCCGCCCGCACTACCCCGTGGACATCAACCAGAACGCCGGGGCGGGGCGGCACAAGAGCCGGGGCGAGCGGGCCAACGGGGCGCTGGCCATTCAGGGGACCTCCAAATGCTGCAGCCTGTCCTGAGCGCTGCCCCGCCCCGCCGCCCCGCCCCGGACCAGCCCCCGCCTCTCGCCCCGATGAGAGGGAGATACACCCCCCTGCCCCCCATCCTGCGCCCCACCTCACCCCCTCAAACACCCTGACCAAACTGTACCTGGGCCTAGTCTGACCTACCCTGACCCCGCCCCGCCCCACTCCTTGCCCCGCCATAACCAGCTGTTCCCTTTCCTCCCCAAACCCCTAACCTGTCTTAACCTTCCCTATCCCCTTACTGCCCCCTCGCCCCGCCCCTTCGCCCCGCCTCCGCCCCGGCACTTGTTTTGTATATAAGAATATTTAAAAAAGACAAACACACACACGCACACTCAAACACGTCGAACAAACACACTAACACACACTTATTAACTACCACAATATCTCCTAGCTACTTATCATATGCTCTCCCCCTCTTTCCTAACCCCCCTCCCCCCCCCATGTTATATCCTGGCAGGCTCCAGGATACGCGCCGCTCCCCCCCCCCCCCCATCACCCCCCCCTCCCCCCCTGTGAAAGATTCTGTAATACTGTGACACTTGCATTTAAAAGTGGGACAAAGGAGATTGAAGAGGAGGAGGAGGAGGAGGAGGAGGAAGAATTGAGAGAGAGGAAAGGAAGGAAAGGAAAGAAAGTGAAGGAGAGAGAGAGAAAGAGAGAAGGAAAGGAAAAATATGAGAGTTTGTGAAGAAGGGAAAGAAAAGAAAGGAAGGAAAAAGATTAAAGAGAGAGAGAAGGAAAAGGAAAGAAAGGAGATGGAAGGAAGGAAAGAAAATGAGAAAAACTATTAATAATAAAAGGAAGAGTTAGATAAATTAAAACAGTTTGTGATTGAAAAGAAAGAAAGAAAGGAAGGAAGGAAATGGAAGGGACAGGAATGAAGTGAGACAGAGAATGGAAGGAAGGAAGGGAAAGGAGTGAACTGTGTATGAGAGGAAGGAAGGAATGAAGGAAAGAAGGAAGGAAGGGAAAGGAAAGGAAGGAAGTATGTGAGAGAAAGGGAAGGAAGGAAGGGAAAGGAAAGGAAAGGAAGGAAGGGAGGAAGAAAGGAAAGAAGGAAGGAAGGAAGGGATAGAAATATAGCAACAGAAGGAAAGGGAAGGAGAAAACAAGAATGTGTCCAGAAAGAAAAGAAAGAAAAGAAGGAAAAGAAGAAGAAGAAGAGGATATTTCTACATATGAAAAATAAAAAAATTAAAAAGTTGAAAAATTATGACATGAAAGAAATTTGAATGAAGGAAAGGAGGAAGGAGAAATGGGTAACCAGAGAAGAAGTGAATGAAGGAACGAAGAAGGAAGGAAAGGAGAAAGAACATAGATGGATAAAATTTAGTGAAGGAAGGAAAGAAGGAAGGAAACAGTAATAGTGAGTTTATGAAGGAAGGAAATAGGAGAGAATGGAATGAAGGAAGGAAGGAAGAAGAAGAAAAGAAGATAATTGAAAGAGAGAGAGAGAGAGAAACTAGTGATATAAGTGAAAGAAAGAGAGAAAACTAGAGAGAGAGAGAGAGAAACTTCATAACCAAAGAAGAAGAAAAAAATGCTATGGATCTCACCACACACACACACACACACACACACACACACACACACACACAAGATAGCTAAATATATATATCAGCAAAAAACCCCAGTTAAAAAAATGAACAAAAAAATATAAATAATAATAATAATAACAATAATAACAATAATAATAATAATAATAAAAGTATCCCTCGTCACCCTTGTCAAGCGCCCCCTAATAATAATAATAATAATAATAATAATAATAATAATAATAATAATAATCTTGTATACAGAGGAAGAAAAGGGACTCGGCAAAACGGCTCATATTTTTGTACGCTATCGACGCATTGCTGTTCAGACCTCATTGTAAATATATTCCCCCTCCCCCCCTTTCCTCTAACCCCAAACCCCCCTTTTTTGACCTCCTCCCCCCTCTTCTGTCTCTCCCGTAACCCTTTCACTCCTTTCAGATTTTTTTTTCTAATTTATTTCATCTAATTTTCTTTCCTACTCCGCTTCCTTCTCTTCTTTCTCTTCTTTTCTTCCTCTATGATATTTTTCTTCTTTGAATTTCTTTTCTAATTTATTTTATCTCATTCCTGTCTTTCTCCTCCTCCTCCTCCTCCTCCTTCTTCTTCTTCTTCTTCATCTCTCTACCTCCTCTTCTCTCTACCTTTCTATCAGTTTCTTTCTTTCATCTTCTTTCTCTCTCCCTCTTCTTCCTCCTCCTTCCTCCCTCTTCTTTTTTTTGTTTTCTTTCATTTTTTTATCTTTTTCCTTCCTTCCTTCCTTCCTATCCTTCCTTCCTTCCTTCATTCATTCCTTCTTTCTCCTCCTCCTCCTTCAATTTCAACCTCCTCCCCTTCCTACCCTCCTCCTCCTCCTCCTCCCTCCCCCTCCCCCCAAATATGTTATTATAGGGGGCCATATGTGTGTATTTGTGTGTGTGTGTGTGTGTGTGTGTGTGTGTGTGTGTAGGAGAGAACTATAAATATATCATCTACGCACATACGCATACCTATTATCATGTGCGTATGTGTGTGTGTGCGTATGTGTGTGTGTGTGTGTGTGTGTGTGTGTGTGTGTGTGTTTAATTATCTGTTTAGTTTGTATATTCATTAGTTCATTTCTTAGTATAATGTTGTATGTTATTGTTATTATTATTATTATTATTATTATTATTATTATTATTATTATTATTATTGTCATCGCTAGTCAGAGCTAGTCGTTATTAATGGTTCTCTCTCTCTCTCTCTCTCTCTCGCTCTCGCTCTCGCTCTCTCTCTCTCTCTCTCTCATTATATAACTTTTCATTCCTCCAAGTCTTACACACACACACACACACACACACACACACACGAACACACACACTTTCCCTTTTATTTTTATCCGTAATTGTACATATAAAAAATAATAATTATAATGCATAGAAAGTAATTATACCTAGGTCATTTTATTATTATTATTATTATTATTATTATTATTATTATTATTATTATTATTATTATTATTATTATTTCCTCATTAATTTGCTAAGTTCAATTTCTGTACCAAAGCAACAAATTAAGCTTAAAATAATGACCTGCTAATGTAATGATCTTGCCTTAATTATCATTATTATTATTATTATTATTATTATTATTATTATTATCATTATTATTGTACTTAAATTCTACAATCTTTAGTTTTTTTTCCTAGTCTGTTATTTATTCAGTTTTTCTCTCTCTCTCTCTCTCTCTCTCTCTCTCTCTCTCTCTCTCTCTCTCTCTCTCTCTCTCTCTCTCTCTCTCTCTCTCTCTCTCTCTCTCTCTCTTATGTATATTTGTATGTGTGTGTAAATATATGTAAATTTCTTGTGTTTAATTAAGTCTATGGAACATGCAAGTTTGTTTTATTACCTCTATTATTATTATTATTATTATTATTATTATTATTATTATTATTATTATTATTATTATTATTATTATTATTATTATTATTTTTATGGGTTAGATTTGTTTCAGTGCATATGAGGATGGTTTCTTTCTCTCCTCCTCCTCCTCCTCCTCCCCCTCCTCCTCCTCTTCCTCCTCTTCCTCTCCCTCTCCCTCCTTTCCTCTCTTCCTTCCCATCTTTTCCGTCACTAAGAAAATAATAATAATGATAATAATAGTAGTAGTAGTAGTAGTAGTATCGTTAGTATTTACATAACTAACTAACGTAACCAATAGATATACCAAGCTTTCCCATACACTAATAATGATAATAATAATAATAATGGGGTTTATCAGGGGGCGGCTTGTCTAGGTGAGTCATCCCTGAAGTGTGTTTGTTTACATTGGTTTTCTGTGAGTCATCGTGTTTACCTTTTGGCGGCGGTGGTGGTGGTGGTAGTGGAGGGCTATTTTGATACTGCTGCCACTACTGCTACTACTACTACTACTACTACTACTACTACTACTACTACTACTACTACTACTATTACTACTATTACTACTACTACTATTACTACTACTACTACTACTACTACTACTACTACTACTACTACTACTACTACTACTACTACTACTACTACTACTACTACTACTACTACTACTACTACTACTACTACTACTACTACTACTACTACTACTACTACTACTACTACTACTACTACTACTACTACTACTTCTACTACTACTACTACCCCAATTTCTACTACTATCTGTTATTTCAGTATGTTATTATTTGGAAATATACTTTAAATTACTCCTACTACTACTACTACTACTACTACTACTACTACTTCTTCTATCTTTGTTATAATATAGTACGTTAAAATTTGGAAATATACTTTAAATTACTACTACCACTACTACTACTACTACTACTACTACTACTACTACTACTACTACTACTACTACTATTACTACTACTACTACTACTACTACTACTACTACTACTACTACTACTACTACTATTACTACTACTACTACTACTACTACTACTACTACTACTACTTCTTCCTTTTTATTTTTTTACTAATACCAATACTAACTTTTTTTCTACCATACTACGAGAGAGAGAGAGAGAGAGAGAGAGAGAGAGAGAGAGAGAGAGAGAGAGAGAGAAAGCTTTATTTTTCAACGATACATTCCTATATAAAAAAAATATCTTGTATGATCATTTTTATTTCTTTATTTTATTTGAGGTGGAAACTATTGACTATTCTCTGACATAAATAGTTTGATAGTTAGGTATAGTTAAGTGTTGTTGTTATAATAGTGCTTTCATTGTTTGTTTATTTATTTATTTTGATGTGGAAGTAAAATAATATAAATAAAACCGGTTAATTAAAAAGTACTCGTCGGATTTTTTAAGATAAAGCAAAAAAAATAATCAAAAAAATATATACACAAATACTTAGACATAACAAATAACATCAAAAACAATAACAACAACATTCTTACTGGCTTTAACAAAACTGAAAATAACTTGAATAACAATGAAAACATATGATTTAACTCACTGCTAGGCTCGTTCACGCTAACTAGGCGAAGAGGCCCCGCCCACTACACACCAAGCAGCCAATCACAGCTATCGGGGAACTGGGATTAAGAAGTAAGGGGGAGGAGCTTATTGAAAAAGGGGCGGAGTTTTTGAAAGGGAAATGGGTTTGTAGAGAAAAGAGGGTGGAGTTTAATGAAAGGAGGCGGAGCTTATGGACAAAAGTGGGCGTGGCTTAAAGGAAATGGGCGTAGTTTATGAAGTCGAAAATGCAGGGAATGTATAAGAAAGGGGAAGAGTTTTTAAAGGCTTAGGGGAGGGTTTTGTAGAGAAAGGGGAGGAGCTTATACAAAAAGTGGGCGTGGCTTCAAGAAAAGGGGCGGAGCTTACGTACAAATGGGCGGTGAACGTGAGAGAAAAGTTGAATATTTTGAAAGGTAAAAGAAAAAGGGGAGGAGCTTATATAGAAAAGAGGGCGTGGCTTAGCAAAAAAAGGGGCGGGGCCTATTCGCCAAGCTATCCTGAACAGAACATAGATTTAGAGGATACATAACACATAGAACGCTTAAAAGTGCATCCAGTTGTTAGTTTGGGGTCAACATTTCTATTCTCTTAACCTTTTCATCGCCAGTTAAAAAAAATAAATAAAAACTTGCTTGCGAAGGTCTATATTATTGTTATCGGAGACGCTGTTTGCTTGCGCTGGGACGTTTTGGTTCTTTTGTGAATATGATTTACGAAGAAAGAAAGAAAGAAAAATAAAGAGAGTTAATAAATATAATGTGTTGTTTATTACTTCCATCATCAGCAGCAGCAGCTAATGACATATAATAATGGTAATAATTAACGGATCATGAAAGGTCGTATAGATGTTGTATTGTGTGACCTTGTATTGTTGTTATTATTATTATTATTATTATTATTATTAATATTATTATTATTATTATTATTATTATTATTATTATTATTATTATTATTATTATTATTATTATTATTATTATTATTATTAGGTTTAAGAAAATTAAGAAATAAAAATAAACAGAAGAAGAAGAAGGAGAAGGAAAAGAGGAAGAAAAAGAAGGAAAAAAGGAAGAAGAAGAAGAGGAGGAGGAGGAAGAAGAAAAAGAAGAAGAAGAAGAAGAAGAAGAGGAGGAGGAAGAAGAAGAAGAAAAAGAAGGAGGAGAAGGAAGAAGAAGAAGAAGAAGAAGAAGAAATAAATGAAATAAATATAAAATCATCATAAACAAGAAGACGAAAAAATAAGAAAAGGAAATATGACAGATAAACAGCAATAGGCAAATCAGAAGAGTCAACTGAGAAACTATCGTACAATAATTATAACAAAATAGAACCACAAATAAACCACAAAATAAGAGAAAAAGGTCGAAAAACAACCAAGATAAACAATAATAATAATAAACTAATTCCTCAAAGTCTCGAAGTGTTGAAAAAAAACGAACCAGCGTAGCCAAATTACCGTACTCAGCGCATTGCATTATCGAAGTTTCACACCGATAAATATAGCAGAAATAAACGAAAACCCACCAATATTTAACAGTTTTAACGATAACTTTAAATTTATATCGCTATTTACGTGGTTACGACAGTCTTGGAGCTTAATAATGATAAATGCAGTGTTCAAAGTACGACAATTTTGCAACGCTGTACCGAAGCAGTCTCTCTCTCCCTCTGGTTCAATGGCGGACACTCATTCTCCTCCTCCTCAAAAGTTTGTATTTATCGCTTTATTTCTCCGCCATCCTTCATCCCTCGGAGCCTGGAGAGAAGGATTAGGTGGAGGAAGGATTGGAGGAAGATTTGACCGGAGGAGGAGGCGCTGGAGGAGGAAACAATGGAGATATGGAGGAAAGATTGGAGGTAAGTTTGGGACTGGGTTAAGATTGTTTACTTTTTTATTTGGTGATGTTGATGTTTACCTTTTTGATGTTGTTTTGGGTCCTTTGTTTATTTATTTTCTATTGTTTATATTGTGATTTTGTATTTCCAGGGGTAGTTTTGTGACCCTGGTGGTAGTGTGACCCTTCCTCTGTACCATGAACCTAAAGGAACACACATTTGACAAGGCTTTCGTAGGAGCTGTGGGCATTTCCAGGGGTAGTTTTATGACCCTGGTGGTAGTGTGACCCTTCCTCTGTACTGTGAACCTAAAGAAACACACATTTGACAAGGCTTTCGTGGGAGCTGTGGGCATTTCCAGGGGTAGTTTTATGACCCTAGTGGTAGTGTGACCCTTCCTCTGTACCATGAACCTAAAGAAACACACATTTGACAAGGCTTTCGTGGGAGTTGTGGGCATTTCCAGGGGTAGTTTTGTGACCCTGGTGGTAGTGTGACCCTTCCTCTGTACCGTGAACCTAAAGAAACACACATTTGACAAGGCTTTCGTAGGCGTTGTGGGCATTTCCAGGGGTAGTTTAATGACCCTGGTGGTAGTGTGACCCTTCCTCTGTACCGTGAACCTAAAGAAACACATTTGACAAGGCTTTCGTAGGAGTTGTGGGCATTTCCAGGGGTAGTTTTATGACCCTGGTGGTAGTGTGACCCTTCCTCTGTACCATGAACCTAAAGAAACACACATTTGACAAGGCTTTCGTAGGGGTTGTGGGCATTTCCAGGGGTAGTTTTATGACCCTGGTGGTAGTCTGACCCTTCCTCTGTACCATGAACCCAAAGGAACACACACTTGACAAGGCTTTCGTGGGATTTGTGGGCATTTCCAGGGGTAGTTTTGTGACCCTGGTGGTAGTGTGACCCTTCCTCTGTACCGTGAACCTAAAGAAACACACATTTGACAAGGCTTTCGTAGGCGTTGTAATAATTTCCAAGGGTAGTTTTGTGACCCTGGTGGTAGTGTGACCTTTCCTCTGTACCGTGAACCTAAAGAAACACACATTTGACAAGGCTTTCGTAGGAGTTGTGGGCATTTCCAGGAGTAGTTTTATGACCCTGGTGGTAGTGTGACCCTTCCTCTGTACCGTGAACCTAAAGAAACACACATTTGACAAGGCTTTCGTAGGAGTTGTGGGCATTTCCAGGGGTAGTTTTGTGACCCTGGTGGTAGTGTGACCCTTCCTCTGTACCGTGAACCTAAAGAAACACACATTTGACAAGGCTTTCGTAGGCGTTGTGGGCATTTCCAGGGGTAGTTTTGTGACCCTGGTGGTAGTGTGACCCTTCCTCCGTACCATGAACCTAAAGAAACACACATTTGACAAGGCTTTCGTAGGGGTTGTGGGCATTTCCAGGGGTAGTTTTATGGCCCTGGTGGTAGTGTGACCCTTCCTCTGTACCGTGAACCTAAAGAAACACACATTTGACAAGGCTTTCGTAGGAGTTGTGGGCATTTCCAGGGGTAGTTTTGTGACCCTGGTGGTAGCGTGACCCTTCCTCTGCACCGTGAACCTAAAGAAACACTCATTAGAACCCAACTGACCCCATCTTTGACCTCGAGAAAGTAAACAAGTAAAATTATCCTAACAACGCTATTAACAGGAGAAAGGTTATAACATTTGTACTAACACAACAGTACCTACTAACGGAGATATTGATAGAAACAGCTGGTGCTTGAATGCCCCTGACAGCGCTCATAACAAAGGCAACAAGAATAACAAGGAGTAGGAGGTTCATAACGGTCTAATGGTTACTATAGGCATGTTATATTTTTTTTAACAGCAAACAGCTTAAAAAAAGATCGTTCCAGAGTTTACCAGCGTGAGGGATGAAAGATTGAAGATACTGGTTAACTCTTGCATAAGGGATTTGGACAGTAGAGGGATGAGCTTTGAGTAGACAGTCGAGTGCAGCGGCGGGCGTACCGGTGAGAGTGGGACGCGAAGTGCAGTTTGTTCGTGCGTGGGTGAGTTTGTGACCCCCGCGCGGGCACACTTATTTGGCAAGGCTTTCATAGTAGTTTCGGCCATTTTCAGGGGTAGTTGTATGACTCCTCTGGTTGGAAAGTTTCGTTTAGTCGGCGCAACATCTGTGGTCATATGCCGGAGAGACAGAAGGGGAAGGAATTATAGGAGAAGGGAACAGACCCCAGGAGACGGGACACAACCCCCGATTAATACCTGGTACCCATTCACTGCTGGGTGGACAGGGGCGTAGGGTATCGGAAAAGCCGCCCAATTATTTCCACTCCGCCCGGGAATCGAACCCAGGCTCTCTTGGTTGTGAGGCGAGTGTGCTAACCACTGTACCACGAAGTCCCCGAGTCCTCTGGTAATTTGACCGTTTTTCTGTACCAAGAACATAATAAAACATGCATTAGAACTCGATTGATCTCCTATTTGGCCTGTTGAATTTGTTAGTGTAAAAGGTTGCAGCGTCTCAGAATACCAACTGGTGCAAACCCGCCCCTTGGAACCCCGCGCAGGCCATACATGAGTGCGCGTGTGTGCCATGGGAGGCTTGACGGTCTATGCTGCATCTCACTCTGGTGGTCTCTGGTAATAGTTATGGTCCAGAAACCGGTAATTACAAGGATCTGAGTACGGTAATATGGCAATGGTGTGCAAAACCCGCCCCTTGGAACCCCGCGCAGGCCTTACATGAGCGCGCGTGCATGCCATGGGAGGCTTGACGGTCTATGCTGCATCTCACGCTGGTGGTCTCTGGTAATAGTTATGGTCCAGAAATCGGTAATTACGAGGATCTGAGTACGGTAATATGGCAATGGTGTGCAAAACCCGCCCCTTGGAACCCCGCGCAGGCCATACATGAGTGCGCGTGTATGCCATGGGAGGCTTGACGGTCTATGCTGCATCTCACATTGGTGGGCTCCGCGTCGCTACTGCCACGGTGCCACTAGGATGAGTCAGCAGTCAGCACCACTCACGGCGAGGGTAACCGCACGTTTTGGCAAGGAGCGCGCGCGGGCAGGATGGTTCACGGTTCGCCCCGCAGTCTGTTGGCTCGGTGGCTGGGTCTGGCTGGGCGCGGTTCCTCTACCAGTGATGGCTGTGCATGGCGGTTAAGGGACTGTATTTTAAATTACTATAGTGACTTAAAATTTAAAGTAACGGTCTCTTAAAGTAAAGTAGCAATTTCAGCGGTCCCTTAAACTACAATAGCGGTCCCTTAACCAGTGACATACGAGTTTGCTGATGACACAAAGATTTGAAGATTGACCAGTTCAGACAATGACGCCGAGGTAACTTTGGGAGGAATCATATCTCTAAATGGATCATGAAATTCTACATTGACAGTTTTAACAGGGAATTCAAAGAGATTGCGATTGATGAGATTGAGGGTGAGATGCTATACAATGGAGTCACGCGGGATTCAGTTCTGGGTCCATTGCTGTTTGTCATATGCATCAACGGTCTTAACCAGTGACATATGAGTTTGCTGATGACACAAAGATTTGAAGATTGACCAGTTCAGGCAATGACCCCGAGGTAACTTAGGGCGGAATCATATCTCCAAATGTATCATGAAATTCTACATTGGCAGTTTTAACAGGAAATTCAAAGAGATAGCGATAGATGAGGTTGAGGGTGACTTGCTATATAGTGGAGTCACGCAGGGATCAATTCTGGGTCCATCGCTGTTTGTCATATGCATCAACGATCTTAACCTGTGACATACGAGCTTGCTGATGACACAAAGATTTGAAGATTGACCAGTTCAGACAACGACCCCGAGGTAACTTCAGGAGGAATCATATCTCTAAATGGATCATGAAATTCTACATTAACAGTTTTAACAGGGAATTCAAAGAGATAGCGATTGATGAGGTTGAGGGTGAGATGCTATACAATGGAGTCACGCGGGATTCAGTTCTGGGTCCATTGCTGTTTGTCATATGCATCAACGATCTTAACCTGTGACATACGAGTTTGCTGATGACACAAAGATTTGAAGATTGACCAGTTCAGACGACGCCGAGGTAACTTAGGGCGGAATCATATCTCTAAATGGATCATGAAATTCTACATTGACAGTTTTAACAGGGAATTCAAAGAGATAGCGATTGATGAGATTGAGGGTGAGATGCTATACAATGGAGTCACGCGGGATTCAGTTCTGGGTCCATTGCTGTTTGTCATATGCATCAACGATCTTAACCATTGACATACGAGTTTGCTGATGACACAAAGATTTGAAGATTGACCAGATCAGACAATGACCCCGAGGTAACTTCAGGGGGAATCATATCTCTAAATGGATCATGAAATTCTACATCGATAGGTTTAATTAGACGCCCTTTTTGTATTTGTAGTTTTAGTTCGGAAGAGGAAGAAGAATGTAAGGGAAATTTTTGTTGTTGTTGTTGAGAGAGAGAGAGTCCATCTGATCGGTCCAAGAGATAAAATTACTAACTTTTTAATATTTTTTAGAGAAATAAAAAAATATCTAGAATTGTTGACGTAAGAGAGAGAGAGATGGAAATATATAGAAGGATATGAAAGGAAGGAAGGAAGGGGAGAGAGAGAGAATGAAAATATATAGAAGAAGGATATGAAAGGAAGGAAGGAAGGAGAGAGAGAGAGAATAACACTAATTTATTTCTTATTTCTATTCTCCACTTTATCTTTTTTTTCTTTTTTTCTTTCTTTTTTTTATTTTTAGAGCAATTTTCTTTCTTTTTTCTTTTTTTTCTTCATTATCTTTTTTTATCTTTTTTTCCTTCCTCTCTTTCTTTCCTCTTGACTTCATCCCTTATTTTTAGTCCTCCTCCTCCTCTTCCTCCTCCTCCTCCTCTTCCTCCTCCTCCTCTTCCTCCTCCTCCTTCTGCTCCACTTTTCACTTCCTTCTTCTTGTTCTTCTTCTTCTTCTCCTCCTCCTCCCCCTCCTCTTCCTCCTCTTCCTCCTCATTTTCCCCCTCTTTTTCTTCTTCCTCTTCCTCTTCTTCTTCTTCTTCTTTTTCCTCGCCTTCTCTTTAAAATCACTCTGGCTGCCCCCCACCCCACCTCTCTCTCTCTCTCTCTCTCTCTCTCTCTCTCTCTCTCATGTAATTTTCATTCCCCGAAACTGGAACACACATTGTACATTGTCTTAACAGAGAGAGAGAGAGAGAGAGAGAGAGAGAGTGCTGGCAAGGTAACAGCTGTTAGGTCATCGCTGTGTTGACTCTCTCTCTCTCTCTCTCTCTCTCTCTTCCTAGTACTCTCCCATAGGTTTTTCCATTAATTTCTCTCTCTCTCTCTCTCTCTCTCTCTCTCTCTCTCTCTCTCTCTCTCTTCCTAGTACTCTTCCATAGGTTTTTCCTTTATTTTATTTTCTCTCTCTCTCTCTCTCTCTCTCTCTCTCTCTCTCTCTCTCTCTCTCTCTCTCTCTCTCTCTCTCTCTCTCAAAAGTAAGAGAAGGAGACGATTTAGGTGAACAGTTGTACCTTGTTGAGAGAGAGAGAGAGAGGGAGAGAGAGAGAGAGATTGTTTGTGTGTTTAATCTGGTTAAAGCACTCTCTCTCTCTCTCTCTCTCTCTCTCTCTCTCTCTCTCTCTCTCTCTCTCTCTCGTCCTCCTCAGCTTCTTCCTCGTCGAGAGAGAGAGAGAGAGAGAGAGAGAGAGAGAGAGAGAGAGAGAGAGAGAGAGAGTTAAAGAAATTTCATGTACGATATTAAAGAAAAAAAAGAAGAAGAAGAAGAAAGGAAAGAAGGAAGGAAGGAAGAGAAGGAGGAAGGGATATATAAGATTGAAGAACACAAAGGAACACAAAGGAAGAACAAACAACAGCAGACATGGTGATCCTTACGAGGCTGTTTGTGACAAGCTACACTAACTATCTAATCAAAGGTGGAAGATGAAGGACAGCAAAGGCGGAGGAGGAGGAGAAAGAAGAGGAAGAAGTGGAAATATGAGAGGAAGGAAGGAAGGAAGAGAGAAGAGAAGGGATAGAGGATTGAGGAAGGAGGAGGAGGAGGAGGAGAAGAAGGAAGAGGAAGTTAAAATGAGAGGAAGGAACTTATAGA
>NC_066577.1:6179154-6184154 GCF_024679095.1 Eriocheir sinensis
TCTATTCTCTCTCTCTAGGACATAAGAAAACACTTTGATATATTTTTTTCCTTTTTGTCTTTATATAAATAAGAAATTCCTCCATACAAAAAGTCTTCACAAATGCATAATATATAGTAAGACATTATGGTATAGGCTCGGGGGGGCTTCATAGAACTCCTCTTCTTCTTCTTTACTCCCTCTCTCTCTCTCTTTGCATAATAAAATATATATACGGTTATAGTTTCATTATTATTGTATGGGCTTGCAATGCTCTAGCGAATAACATATACAGAGACATACAATTATTTATATATATACTTTTTTTAATTTATCGTTCTGTGTGTGTGTGTGTGTGTGTGTGTGTGTGTGTGTGTGTGTTTCCTGGTTCTCTCCTTGGTATGCGTAACTGTGTGTGTGTGTTCCTGGTTCTCTCCTTGATATGCATAACTGTGTGTGTGTGTGTGTGTGTGTGTATTTTCCATGTAAGTAAACTGCTGTGTGCGTTTTTTCTCCTTGCTTTTTTTTTTCATCATTCGTGTGTGTGTGTGTGTGTGTGTGTGTGTGTGTGTGTGTGCGGGGCCGGGCACTATCACAGCGGGGGGATTTTGGGGGTGGGTGGAGGAGGGGGGTGGCAGGTCAAGATGGGGGGTGGGGGGTGAGGGGGGAGAAGGGGGGTGGGTGAGCCCAAAACATACTGACTAGAGTGACCCCGATATAGTAACCCCAGACCCACCCCGTTACACCGTAGGGGGGGGGGGAGAGTGGAAAATAGGGGGGTGAGGTGAAGAGGGGGAGGGGGGGGCGAATCTCCCTTTAGTAGCATCTATGGGAGGGGAACAAGGGGGAAGGAAGGAGGGTAGAAGTTCAGATAATCGGGGTTAGGGTGAGGTTCAATGTATCGGGGTTAGGGTGAGGGAAGGGGTTCACAATATCGGGGCTAGGGGAAGGGTTAGGGTTCAATATATCGGGGTTTGGGTGAGGGGAAAAGAGTATAGTTCATAATATCGGGGTTAGGGTGATTGGGAAGGGGTAGGGTTCACAATACCGGGGTTAGTGTGAGTGAGGAAAGGGGTATGGTTCACTTTATCGAGGTTAGGGTGCGGGGAGAGGGTGTGGTTCTCAATATCGGGGTCGAGGTGAAGGAGAGGGGTATGGTTCACAATATCGGGGTCAGGGTGAAGAAGGGAGGGGGTATGATTCAATATATCGAGGTCAGGGGTGCGGTTCACAATATCGGGGTCATAGTGTGTGTGTATGTAAGATCACCCTGGCACTCACAGAGGTCAGGGTGTTTGCATAGGTCACCCTCACACGGTCAGGTCAGGTCAAGTCATCCTGGGGTCAAACTTGCACCCTAGAGGTCAATCTGGGGTCTCGGTTTAATCCTTAGGTCACCCTCAGGTCACTCATCCAAAAAAAAAGGTCATCGTTAGGTCATCTCAGGTCATACTCCCACCCTAAAGTCATCCCTTGGGTCAATTTGCATCTTAGGTCATGTCAAATCACACTCAGGTCATCCTAAAAAGATCATTAGGTCATCTTAGGTCACTTGCATCATAGTCAGGTCACACTTATATCCTAAAAAGCCACCTCTGAGGTCACACACTTTTCATCTTAGGTCAAACTTGGGGTTACTCTTACACTTATTTACCTCTGAGGTCACCCTTGCATAGTACTGACTCAAGGGTGGAGAGGTCAGTCATCCTCCAGGTTCAAGGGTGAGGTGCTAGGTCATCAGTGAGGTCATATGATGGTAATGATGGGGTCAGGTTAGGTCAAGTGGTGTGTGAAGAGGTGATGATGATGAAGTGATGAAGAGGTCATGTTAGGTCAAATGATGATGATAACCTTGAATAAACAAAACACTTGGTGACGACTTGCTTGTGGCTTTTGATGACCTGATGACCTGTGGTGGTGCAGGAGTCAGGTCAGGCCAGGTCACGTACAGGTAGTGTTGTGATGACCTTGAATGACCTTGGCGACGATGACTCCTTGAACGGTCCAGTTACAAGCATCACCACATGGCCGGGTCACGTGTTGCTGGTTGTAGTGATGACTGCTTGGAGATGACTGTTGATGACTGCTTGAACTAACCTCTTCCAAGCACTGGTAAGTACAGTCACATAACAGTCCAGCTTGAAGGGATGACTACTGATGACTTGCCTGATGACTGTTGATGACTGCTTGAACTGACCAGCAAACAGTACACAGCCAGTCAAGCCACGTGGTACAGAAGAGGTTGAAGTGATGAATGATGACTTGGGGTGATGACTGCACTGATGACTGATGACCCTGACTGCTTGAACTAGCCTCTTCCAAGCACTAGTCAGCACACAGTCAAGCTCACGTGGTAGGGAACATCTTGGTGACTGCCTGATGACTTGGGTGATGACTTGCCTGATGACTGATGACCCTGGCTGCTTTAACTAGCCTCTTCCAAGCAGCTAGTAAACACACAGTCAAGCTCACGTGATAGGGAACAGCTTGATGACTGCCTGATGACTTGGGTGATGACTGATGACCCTGACTGCTTTAACTAGCCTCTTCCAAGCACTAATTAACACACAGTCAAGCTCACGTTATAGGGAACAGCTTGATGACTGCCTGATGACTTGGGTGATGACTGATGACCCTGACTGCTTTAACTAGCCTCTTCCAAGCACTAATTAACACACAGTCAAGCTCACGTGATAGGGAACATCTTGGTGACTGCCTGATGACTTGGGTGATGACTGATGACCCTGACTGCTTTAACTAGCCTCTTCCAAGCACTAATTAACACACAGTCAAGCTCACGTTATAGAGAACATCTTGGTGACTGCCTGATGACTGAACCAATCTCACAAGCACCAAGTTACAGTCACATGATACGGTCCAGAGCTTCGTGTCAGCCTAGCGACATGACGGACTGATCAGCAGAGGATTCGAAACCGTCTAGCGGCGATGACGATGACCGGGATTCTACTGCTGGTGGGTCGTGACAAAGGGAATCTGGCAGCCTGAGTTGACGTGTTCCATAACTTCCTGCTTCAAACTGCAAACCTGGTCGCGAAGTCTATTAACAACATTCTGCAGCTCCACGTTCTCGCCTTTGAGCATGCGAACTTTATCCTCCAGCCGGCCTATCCGTTCAAGCTTCCTCCTGCGGCACTTCGAAGCTGCAATGCGGTTCCTTAGCCTCTTACGTTCAAGCTTAATTCTCTCCTGGCACTCCATGTTGATTGGTGACACCGGCGGGGAGGCACCCACGCTAGGCACTGTTTGGGGTTCCTCCTTGATGTGCCCCTGTGAGAGTAGCCCCATGGAGTTTGTAGGTGCGGGGAGACTGGTTGGCACTTCAAGGGTCGTGTATTGAAGCCCTGATCCACCGCTGGTCACTGCCGCCGCTAATGCCTCTTGGTGGTGCAGCTGTTCCAAAGTGTCTTCAAAGCCCCTAGCGAATTCCTCCTCCTCGACGGTAGCGGTTTTTGGGAAGAAGAACTGTGAGCTTGAGGTGCTGGTGGTGACGGTGGTGGTATTGGTGTTGGCTGAGGTCGTAACACCACCGCCCGTAACACCACCACCACCACCACCACCACCGCTACCGCTGAGAACAACCGCTCCGCTTTGTTGCATAATCAGTCTCTCCAGTTCCGGGGACGCCAGCTTCAGTTGGTTGAGGTCAGGTGAGGTCAGGAGTGGGTTGAAGTTCCCCGCCATGCCCCCGCCCTGCCGCTGTCGTTTGGAGGGGCGGCTGGTCAGGTCAAGGGTCAGACGCCGCTTAATCTGCGTGAGGCCCTCCCGCGAGTACTGGTTATAGCCGTCCTCGTACATCGTTGTCTCCATAGCGTGAACCACTGGCACTAACACGCTAGGCACTCCCAGGCACTCGCTCAGGCACTTCGGTATGGGTTGAGTTTGCACGCGCGTGAGGAGAGAGCTAAGCGTACGTCCTCCCTCGTCTCTCTCTCTCGCCCGAATGAGTCATCTCGCCCCGTCGCTGCCTTATATGGTGTCGTCATCGGCCAGGAATAGTAGCATGATGTCATTTTCCAGCCCTCCCATTGGCTGTTCATGACATCATCTCCTTCGTGGAATCGACCCCCGCGTCCTGATTGGCTGATACCGGGAAGCCTTGTTGCCACTTTTCCCGCACCACGCCTCACTGAACACCCTAAATACTGACCTATCCCTTACTTACACACTTATAAACAAGATATGCATACTTAAAACATCGATTATAAGTAGAAATAAGTACACAGGTGTGGATATAGAAGTGAAAACAGAGTAGGGTGCTTGTTTTGGATATGTGGCAACGCAGCGCCTAACTTTTAACCAATGGCGGACTGTGTTTACGAGTATGTGTGGGAGGGAGCAAGCCACGCACTCAAATCTCACCCAAAAAAACACTCACACGCCCCCCGACGCACCCAAAACAAACACTATTCAACAAAACAAATAAAAACACCTAGAAAACATCGCTAACTTAGAGAAATAACATGAAAAATACCAGGAAAATACACATGGCGAGAGCTGGCAACTATGTGTCTAAGAAGTGTTGCCAGATACTGTTAGGAAGGAAGAAGGGAGGAAGAGGAGGAAGAAGGAGGAGGAGGAGGAGGAAGAGGAGGAGGAGGAGGGAGAGAAAACGTTGTGTAGGGAGGTAGAATTTATGCAGGAAGGTGTGTCCAGTTCTGGGAATAGTGTGTGTTCGTATGTGCGTGTGTGTGTGTGTGTGTGTGTGTGTGAGAGAGAGAGAGAGATTGTTATTATTTTCATTCTTCCTCTTCCTCTTCTTATTTATCTTTTCTTCTCCTCCTCCTCCTCCTCCTCTTCTTCTTTTTCTTCCTCCTCTTTCGTTTCTTCTTCTTCTTCCTCCTCTTCCTCCTCTCCTCCTCCTCCTTCTTCTTCCTCCTCCTCCTCCTTCTTCTTTTTCTTCTTCTTCTCCTCCTCCTCCTCTTCTTCTTCTTCCTCTTCTTCTTCCTCCTCCTCTTCTTCCTCCTTATCAACACCCTTATCAAAAACACTAAGGAATTTAA
>NC_066577.1:6196654-6206654 GCF_024679095.1 Eriocheir sinensis
TCTTTAGGTTCACGGTAAAGAGGAAGGGTCAAACTACCACCAGGGTCATAAAACTACCCCTGGAAAGACCAACAGCTCCTATGAAAGCCATGTCAAATATGTGTTTCTTTAGGTTCACGGTACAGAGGAAGGGTCAAACTACCACCAGGGTCATAAAACTACCCCTGGAAAGGCCTACAGCTCCTAAGAAAGCCTTGTCAAATGTGTGTTTCTTTAGGTTCACGGTACAGAGGAAGGGTCAAACTACCACCAGGGTCATGAAACTACCCCTGGAAAGGCCTACAGCTCCTACGAAAGCCTTGTCAAATGTGTGTTTCTTTAGGTTCACGGTACAGAGGAAGGGTCAAACTACCACCAGGGTCATGAAACTACTCCTGGAAAGACCTACAGCTCCTACGAAAACCTTGTCAAATGTGTGTTTCTTTAGGTTCACAGTACAGAGGAAGGGTCAAACTACCACCAGGGTCATGAAACTACCCCTGGAAAGGCCTACAGCTCCTACAAAAGCCATGTCAAATGTGTGTTTCTTTAGGTTCACGGTAAAGAGGAAGGGTCAAACTACCACCAGGGTCATAAAACTACCCCTGGAAAGACCAACAGCTCCTATGAAAGCCATGTCAAATATGTGTTTCTTTAGGTTCACGGTACAGAGGAAGGGTCAAACTACCACCAGGGTCATAAAACTACCCCTGGAAAGGCCTACAGCTCCTACTAAAGCCTTGTCAAATGTGTGTTTCTTTAGGTTCACGGTACAGAGGAAGGGTCAAACTACCACCAGGGTCATAAAACTACCCCTGGAAAGGCCTACAGCTCCTACGAAAGCCATGTCAAGTATGTGAACTTGGGCAACGAAATGTTTTGAAATACGACCCACAGAGTCTTAAAAATGGCAGTTTACATTAATTCCCAGTCTTAAAAATGGCAGTTTACATTAATTCCCAGTCTTAAAAATGGCAGTTTACATTAATTCCCAGTCTTAAAAATGGCAGTTTACATTAATTCCCAGTCTTAAAAATGGCAGTTTACATTAATTCCCAGTCTTAAAAATGGCAGTTTACATTAATTCCCAGTCTTAAAAATGGCAGTTTACATTAATTCCCAGGGTCTTAAAAATGGCAGTTTACATTAATTCCCAGTCTTAAAAATGGCAGTTTACATTAATTCCCAGTCTTAAAAATGGCAGTTTACATTAATTCCCAGAGTCTTAAAAATGGCAGTTTACATTAATTCCCAGTCTTAAAAATGGCAGTTTACATTAATTCCCAGTCTTAAAAATGGCAGTTTACATTAATTCCCAGTCTTAAAAATGGCAGTTTACATTAATTCCCAGTCTTAAAAATGGCAGTTTACATTAATTCCCAGTCTTAAAAATGGCAGTTTACATTAATTCCCAGTCTTAAAAATGGCAGTTTACATTAATTCCCAGTCTTAAAAATGGCAGTTTACATTAATTCCCAGTCTTAAAAATGGCAGTTTACATTAATTCGCAGAGTTTTAAAAATGGCAGTTTACATTAATTCCCAGTCTTAAAAATGGCAGTTTACATTAATTCCCAGTCTTAAAAATGGCAGTATACATCAATTCCCAGTCTTAAAAATGGCAGTTTACATTAATTCCCAGTCTTAAAAATGGCAGTATACATCAATTCCCAGTCTTAAAAATGGCAGTTTACATTAATTCCCAGTCTTAAAAATGGCAGTTTACATTAATTCCCAGTCTTAAAAATGGCAGTTTACATTAATTCCCAGTCTTAAAAATATATTCCTTGCAGTACTTGTATTTGAGTTATTTTGATATTTTTCACTGTGATTTACATTTTGAAAAGGAACGATTTCTGACGCCATTGCCTCGCTCAAACCGGCCTGGCAGAACCACGAGCCACAGAACCATTAAAGGGTTAGCGGACTTAAAAATGGTTAGCGGACTGTTGCGGACTTCAGTAGTGGAGTAAAAAAAAATATTAGCATTAGTGGATTTGCAATAGCGGAGCGGTGAAGACGGAAATTATGTGGATTAGCGATTAGCGGAATACCCAAGGAGGTTAGTGGAATTGTGGATTGTGGACTAGCCAAAACTTAGCGGGCGCCCATCTCTGATTATTATTATTATTATTATTATTATTATTATTTTATTCTATTTTAATTTCTCATTCCTTATACATGTTACCAATTCTAAGTGTTCCTCCTCCTCCTCCTCTTTACTCCTGAACCCTCTTCTCTTCCTCCTCCTCCTCTTGAAACAATCTTATAATTCTTCCTCCTCCTCTTGAAACCATCTTATAATTCCTCCTCCTCCTCTTCTTCCTCTTCACTCCTAAACCCTCTTCTCTTCCTCCTCCTCTTCCTCTTGAAACAATCTTATAATTCCTCCTCCTCCTCCTCCTCTTCCTCTTCCTCTTCACTCCTAAACCCTCTTCTCTTCCTCCTCCTCCTCCTCCTCCTCTTGAAACAATCTCATAATTCCTCCTCCTCCTCCTCCTCTTGAAACAATCTTATAATTCCTCCTCCTCCTCCTCCTCTTCCTCTTCCCTTCTGAACCCTCTTCTCTTCCTCCTCCTCTTCCTCTTGAAACAATCTTATAATTCCTCCTCCTCTTCCTCTTCCCTTCTGAACCCTCTCCTCTTCCTCCTCCTCTTGAAACCATCTTATAATTCCTCCTCCTCTTCCTCTTCCTCTTCACTCCTAAACCCTCTTCTCTTCCTCCTCCTCCTCCTCTTGAAACAATCTTATAATTCCTCCTCCTCCTCCTCTTGAAACCATCTTATAATTCCTCCTCCTCCTCTTCCTCTTCACTTCTAAACCCTCTTCTCCTCCTCCTCCTCCTCCTCTTGAAACCATCTTATAATTCCTCCTCCTCCTCTTCCTCTTCACTTCTAAACCCTCTTCTCTTCCTCCTCCTCTTCCTCTTGAAACAATCTTATAATTCCTCCTCCTCCTCCTCTTCCTCTTCCCTTCTAAACCCTCTTCTCTTCCTCCTCCTCCTCCTCTTGAAACCATCTTATAATTCCTCCTCCTCTTCCTCTTCCTCTTCACTTCTAAACCCTCTTCTCTTCCTCCTCCTCCTCCTCTTGAAACAATCTTATAATTCCTCCTCCTCCTCTTGAAACCATCTTATAATTCCTCCTCCTCCTCTTCTTCCTCTTCACTCCTAAACCCTCTTCTCTTCCTCCTCCTCTTCCTCTTGAAACAATCTTATAATTCCTCCTCCTCCTCCTCTTCCTCCTCCTCTTCACTCCTAAACCCTCTTCTCTTCCCCCTCCTCCTCCTCTTGAAACCATCTTATAATTCCTCCTCCTCCTCTTCCTCATACTCCTCTTGAAACAATCTCATTAATCCCTCCTCCTCCTTCTCTTCCTCCTCTTCAAAATCATTCCTCTCCGAACGCTCTTCCGGGAAATTTGGGGTCAACTGAGCGACCTACCTCGGGGGGCACTGAAGCAGCCTCGACAGCCATCTTCTGTACCCTGGCGGCATTCTTGTTGACCTCGGCAGCTGGGCACTTAATCCCACTGTACCTAGAGAGAGAGAGAGAGAGAGAGGGAATGAAAAATACACACTAGCTAAAACACAATATAGCGTTTTAAAATATTACGTGATGCCCGGCCCTGTGCTGTCGTAGAGAGGTGACCCGTCCCCCCCACATAGCCGCTGAGCTTACCTGTGTGTCTGTGGTCAGGTGTGCCGGTAGACAAACAAGAGGCCTTACCTGTGTGTGTTGCTGAGGTGTTCCTTGGTGACATCATAATCAGTGGTGTAGAGTGCGCTGAGGTCCTGCAATGGCTGTTTCTGTACGCTGTAGAGGTGGAGGCTGCTCACCACACTTAGGGCTGCACGGGCCGCCTCAAGCTCATCCTCACCCACCACCCACACCACCTGCAACACACACACACATGTACACACAGCCTGGCTAACACACATGCATGGTAGATTAACTTATTGCCCACAGAATAAAAAATACAGATAGATAGACGATGAGGGGATGGATAGATAACCACATGAGAAATAAAACGACACAGATAGATAAATTTATGTATCATAGAATAACACATAAAAGAAAATTCAGTTAGATAGACGAGACTAATCTATTGCCAAAAGAATCGAATGGGAGAGATGGATAGATCGATAGATGGACAATAGATAAATTTATACACCATGGAATGAAAAGTCTTACCTTCCGCAGACCACCACCATCACCACCGGCGCCACCCTTCTTCTCCTCCCCCTCGTCGTCACCGCCACCTCCAGCCTTCCCCTTCACTACTCCGGAGATGAGGTAGGTTAAGGACAGGCTTCTACCATCACAGCTGCTGTCACCATTGCGCTGTTTGGTGACGAAATGGTGGAGCATTCTGTGGGGTAAATGGTAGTAGTAGTAGTAGTAGTAGTAGTAGTAGTAGTTTTTTATATATGCAGACTTTTAACAAATCCACTAATAATTTGTATTTATGGTTTGTATGTATGTGAATCCTTAATATATCAGTAGTAGTAGTAGTAGTAGTAGTAGTAGTAGTGATGAGGAAGGAAGAGGAGGAGGAGGAGGAGGAAAGGAAGAACACAAGAAGGTGGAGAAGGAAGAGGAGGAGGAAGAGGGGAAGAAATAAAGAGGAGGAGGAGGAGGAAGGAAGAATCATGGAGGAGGAGGAGGAGGAGGAGGAGGGGAAGAAGAGGGAAGAAGGAGGAGGATTAAGTAGAAAAAGAAGAAAGATTAGGACAAGTAGTAGTAGTAGTAGTAGTAGTAACAGTAGTAGTAGTAGTAGTAGTAGTAATAGTAGTAGTAGTAGTAGTAGTAGTAATAGTAGTAGTAATAGTAAACACAAGATAATTTAAACATATATTACAGAATTTCACGATATATTAACATTTTACTTAACACAGAGAGAGAGAGAGAGAGAGAGAGAGAGAGAGAGAGAGAGAGAGAGAGAGAGAGAGAGAGAGAGAGAGAGAGAGAGAGAGAGAGAGAGAGAGAGAGAGAGAGAGAGAGAGAATAAAGCTAACTCTAACTTACTGTTTCGCCACATTGGAGTGAACACCGAGAGTCAGGGAGAGCCATTTGTAGGTAACCTGGAGAGAGAGAGAGAGAGAGAGAGAGAGAGAGAGAGAGAGAGAGAGAGAGAGAGAGAGATATTAGTGATCATTAGTATATCTTGGGGTTTGTTTTTTAGTACAATTGGCAAATGCGTCAGAATGAACTTTTGCAGGAGTGTCCAATTTGCAGGTGTTCCCTTGCAGTAGTTCAGCGGCAGTGGTGGGCACGGTTCCGCTAATCCGCTAACCGCTGCACTATGCCACAGAAATTAGCTCATAAGTCCGTAATATCCAGAACGCGGTTGGATTACGATTTCGGACATAAAATGGTCCTTAAGAGTCCTACGTTATTTTCTTCTCTATATTAAAGCAAATAATGGAGCAACTATTTGTATTTTGTAATTTTAAAGGAATACATGGATGAAATTTTACTACGCGAGGGTGTATCAGTGTTTTTTCTTTTGTTTTTTTTACAACAAAGGAGGCAGCTCAAGGGCACACACACACACACACACACACACACACACACACACACACACACACACACACACAGAAAAAAAAAAATAAATAAATAAAATAGGCGCGTTCCTGAAGTCAGTTGTTAGTTTTCAAGCCGCCCTGATGGATGGAAGGCCCGACACTCTCACTCCCTCACCCAAAATATCATAGTACTTCACCTCTCGGTAAGTGTTGACTGAGTATTTAACCTCTTCACTGGTATGCATGTAGTTTGACAAAAGGTCCGATTACTATCCCAAAACCAAGTCAAACAGTGACGCGGGCGTGTGATATATGCGTTTTGTGAAGCGCGGTTGCATGAAGCCGTGACAAGCACGTCTCAGAAACCAACCAGATGTTGTTCAATGCGCAATACTCAAAATTTGCGTAAAGTGTAGGCCAGGGGTGATACATAGCAATCGTTAGGTCACTCCCGGGTCAGTTAACAGCAGGAGCGTCAGTGCGGGATGACAGCTGTCGTGAATCTGTTTCATTTTGTACCCCAAAGTACTTGGTAACAATGATCTACCATCAACTTACAAGAAGGGGACGGGTTAACCGTCAATATTGTACCATATGTTTTTATAAAACATGATATTTCCCAAGAGTTGCTCGACTACGGATTGGGTTGGCGGCGGCGGTGGGGGTGTTCAACTACTTTTTGGGATTTTTGTAAGGACATTTTGGAAGCCCATTTTTCAGTGATTTGGGCTTCCACCACCAAAACAATGGTTCCCTACAGGGATTAATCAAGCGCATTATACATGTGGGGGGGTCGAGGGGGCAAAGCCCCCCTGTTCAAAGATAGGTTATGTAAAGTTCGCTTAGAATAGTCTAAATATGCTCACCCACCCTAAGGAACCAATTTCCACCACATCATGCATGGGGGGGGTTCAGGGGGGGCTGTGCCCCTGGTTAGCAGGGGGGGGTCGAGGTTAGGTTGTGTAAAGTTCGGTCAGAGTAATTTAAATATGCTCACCCACCCTAAAGAACTGATTTCCGGTGCATCATATGTATGGGGGGGTTAGCAGGGGGGTGGAGGGGGGCGAAGCACCCCTGATAGAGGTTAAGTTATGTAAAGTTTTCAACATGAGGTGTGGGCCTCGAAAATTACACTGTGCGGGAGGGATTCGGGCGGCGGTGGTGAGGGGGTGGGGTGGGGGGGGGGACACGCCCGACACTCGTCAACAGACCCGCTGCAGGGTTGTTACAAGATTACAAGACTATACCTATATACGTTAGGGAATTTCCTTACTTTTGAGAAGTGAATTTTCTCTAATTTAGGGATTTTTTAAGAATATTTTGGAAGCCCATTTTCAGTGATTTTGCCTCCCCCCCCAAAAAAAGTTACACACAGGTCCCCAGGCTTGAGTTGGGGGGCAGGGGGGGCTGGAGTGGCGGAGGGGGAGAAGTAGTTGTTCTGTAGTTTTACCGGTGCAGTTTTGGTTGGAGACATTGCAGAGTTTTACGGCTGGGGCGCGTCCCATCCAGGTAAGGAAATTGGTATAAGGTGAAATCGGCGCACGGACAAACTCATCACACTCAGAGCACGAACTCATCACAGTCGGCGGACGAACTCAGGGCAAAAACTGTGGATTCCCATATCTCAAAAACGCACTGGTTCAATCTTACTCAATTTTTTTTAATGTAGCATAAGTAAGCTAAGTAAGAGATGCCTCCATACATGAGTTGCCCTCTGTCACTGCAAAACTAGTATCCTATCGTCACAAAACAATAACAGAACAATTAGGTCAGGCACACTCACAATCCTCCCCTCGTCGTTGATATACTCGTCCAGGTTCTCGAGGTAAAAGGTGTCCATCATCTCAGCACTCACCACCATCTTCTTCCTTGTCTTCCTCTTCTTCTTCTTTGTCTTCCTCTTCTTTCTTCTTTGTCTTCCTTGTCTTCCTCTTCTTCTTCTTTGTCTTCCTTGTCTTCCTCTTCTTCTTTGTCTTCCTTGTCTTCCTCTTCTTTCTTCTTTGTCTTCCTTCCCTTATTCCCCTCCTCTTCTTCCTTTCTTCCTTCCCTTACTCTCCTCCTCCTCTTCCTTCCCTTATTCTCCTCCTCTCCTTCTTCCTTTCTTCCTGTCTTCTTCCTTCCCTTACTCTCCTCCTCCTCTTCCTTCCCTTATTCTCCTCCTCTCCTTCTTCCTTTCTTCCTGTCTTCTTCCTTCCCTTACTCTCCTTCTCTTCCTTCCTTCCTGTCTTCCTTCTCTTCCTCACCCTCCTTCACTCTTGTCTTCCTCTTCCTTTGCTTCTAATTACTCTGTCTTCTCTTCCTCTTCCTCTTCTTCCTGTCTTCCTGTCTTCTTCCTTCCCTTACTCTCTTCCTCCTCTTCCTTCCCTTATTCTCTTCCTCTTCTTCCTTTCTTCCTGTCTTCTTCCTTCCCTTACTCTCCTTCTCTTCCTTCCTTCCTGTCTTCCTTCTCTTCCTCACCCTCCTTCACTCTTGTCTTCCTCTTCCTTTGCTTCTAATTACTCTGTCTTCTCTTCTTCTTCCTCTTCCTCTTTATCCTCTTCACGTGTCTTCCCTTTTCTTCTCTTCCTGTCTTCGTAGTGAACAAAAACACGAGTTCCCGCGTAAAAGGGTTTGTTTATCGATGACGTCACAGGGCGGCACTCATCATCATCATCATCATCAGCACCTCATTCAGCCTTTACAACAGGACACTGCTTCCACCTCTCTTTTTTGGCGTTTTTGTAACTTATAAGCAACTGCGAAGGAGGCAAAGCTTTTCTTGTGGTTTCCTGGAAGGTTTGAAGTTTAATTTAATTAGTGCAAAACATATATAACAGCACAAGAGCGTGATCTTCCACCACTCGGCGATGGCTTGAAAAATCAGATAGTTTGAAAATTTGAAAAATCAGCTCACGTGTTTCGGTGGGACTCGAACACACACACACACACACACACACACACACAGTACAGATCCCCCTTCCATATTATATCCCACTATCTAATGCAAAACTCATCCCATGTTCTCTCTCTCTCTCTCTCTCTCTCTCTCTCTCTCTCTCTCTCTCTCTCTCTCTCTCTCTCTCTCTCTCTCTCTCTCTCTCTCTCTCTCATAGAGAAAGTCACCTAAACACACACACACACACACACACACACACACACACACAGTACAGCCCTTCCATGTTATATCCCACAATCTAATGCAAAACTCATCCCATGTTCTCTCTCTCTCTCTCTCTCTCTCTCTCTCTCTCTCTCTCTCTCTCTCTCTCACTCTCTCAAATAGAGAAAGACACACAAAAACACACACACACACACACACACACAGTACAGCCCTTCCATGTTATATCCCACAATCTAATGCAAAACTCATCCCATGTTCTCTCTCTCTCTCTCTCTCTCTCTCTCTCTCTCTCTCTCTCTCTCTCTCTCTCTCATAGCGAAAGTCACCTAAAAACACACACACACACACACACACACACACACACACACACTGGCGTCAAGACAAATCGTACACACACACTTATAAGGGAAGTATTTTAAAACATTTCGTCACCAAAGTTCACGTATTTGACAAGGCTTTCCTATGAGTCTGAAGTAGTTTTATGACCCTGGTGGTAGTCTGACCCGGGGCCAACACAACATTTCAACTCTCTTTAGATTGATTGATTGATAGTTTATTGTTGCAAGTAAAACAAGGGATAATGGAGGAGCGCGCCATCCCAACCCCCAGGCAGGACAGAGTGTGATTATACAACTAATTAAGGGTACATGTTTAACCCGGTAGCTGCGGGGGTCATGTTTCTTAGGTTAGGTTAAGTTAGGTTAGGGTAAAGGCCCCTCTAAGTAAAATAATGCGAAAGAATCATCACTCACGCAAACCATTTCATAACATATCAACGCATATTATGTGATCAGTTTATGCATCATCTATTATATGAGGTTTATATCATGGCAGAAATTTGGCCCATCGCTGGTACACGGTAAAGCCACAAATTTGGCCCATCGCTGCTATCGGGTTAAGTAGCGCCAGGAAACTAAAAAGATACATTGAATTGAATTGAAATATTGCTGTAAAATACAACAAAGGGATATGGCTGGTCTTGGAGACAAACCCCTGATTAGGCAAGTTACAAAAAATAAATAACTCCATTGTACAAAAATATAAACACAAATTGAGGTTAGTTAACAGAAAAGGGAATTAGAATGTAAATACTGATAATATTCCTAAGTGGGTACACATTCAATTACCTAAATTACCACCTGGCAGCAAACTTTGGGTACTATTTAACCCGGTAGCAGCGACGGGCCAAATTTGTGGCTTTACCGTGTAGCAGCGACGGGCCAAATTTGTGGCTTTACCGTGTACCAGCGACGGGCCAAATTTGTGGCTTTACCGTGTAGCAGCGATGGGCCAAATTTGTGGCTTTACCGTGTAGCAGCGACGGGCCAAATTTGTGGCTTTACCGTGTAGCAGCGACGGGCCAAATTTGTGGCTTTACCGTGTAGCAGCGACGGGC
>NC_066577.1:6211654-6226654 GCF_024679095.1 Eriocheir sinensis
CTTTCTTTTCCTTTCCTTTCAAAATTTATATAGTTCATTTTTTTCTATTATTTTCTCATTTCCTGTTTTTTTTCTTTAATTTCTCTCCCTTTTCTTAATTTTCTTCCCTCCCTTTCTTTTCTCTCCTCCCTTCCCTTTCATTCCCTTTCCTTCTCTCCCCTTCCCTTCCCATCCTTTCCCTTCCCTTCCCTTCCCTTCCTTTCCCTTCAATTCCTCTCCATTCCCTTTCCTTCATTTCCCTTCCTTCGTCTCTCTACCCTTCCCTTCCCTTCCCTCCCCTCCCCTCTCTCTCTCTCTCTCTCTCTCTCTCTCTCTCTCTCTCTCTCTCTCTCTCTCTCTCTCTCTCTCTCTATCTATCTATCTATCTATCGTCGCCTCCAAGGAAAGCTAATCCAATGTTTCAAAATGCTCATTGGTTTTACGAATGTGGACAAATCCTAATTGTTTTTGATCGAACGAGAAATAATGGCACAAAACATAAGTGTCAACAAATGAATTCAGACTGCACCAAATTTTTCTTCAACAACAAATTTCCCAGACCTTGGCAGCGTAGTTCAGAAAAGTCACCCCAAACGCCACCGAACCAGACAACATCAGCCCCCCACCCTCTACAAACATCAACACTTATAGTAAACAAAAGACAGTCACCTAACCTAACCTAACCTATTCAATAACTACTTTACTACTACTACTATTACTACTACTACCTTACTAAACGCCACCGAACCAGACAACATCAGCCCCCACCCTCTACAAATACCAACACTTATAGTAAACAAAAGACAGTCACCTAACCTAACCTAACCTATTCAATAACTACTACTACTACTATTACTACTATTACTACCTTACCTCACCTTGCATTACCTTCTATTACCTTGCCTAACATATAACAGTCACCCCTAAACGCCACCGAACCAGACAACATCAGCCCCCCACCCTCTACAAACATCAACACTTATAGTAAACAAAAGACAAAACCTAACCTAACCAATTCAATAACCACTTCTACTACTACTACTACTACTACTACTACTACTACTACTACTACTACTACTACTACTACTACTACTACTACTACTACTACTACTACTACTACCTTACTTAACCTTACCTTACCTTCTATTATGCTTTACCTAACATATAACAATCACCCCTAACGCCACCGAACCAGACAACATCAGCCCCCCACCCTCTACAAACATCAACACTTATAGTAAACAAAAGACAGTCACCTAACCTAACCTAACCAATTCAATAACCAGTTTACTACTTCTACTACTACTACTACTACTACTACTACTACTGCCATCTTACTTCACCTTATATCACCTTCTAAAACCTTACCTAACATATATAACAATCACACCTTTAAACTCACCTTCCCTCACTAATCCACCTTCCCGCAGGTGACCAACTTACCTAACCTAACCTAACCTAACCTAACATATAACAATCATCCCCATAACCTCACCTTCCCTCATTGATCCTCCTTCCCACAGGTGACCAATTTAACTAACCTAACCTAACCTAACATATAACAATCACCCCTTTAACCTCACCCCTAACGCCACCGAACCAGACAACATCAGCCCCCACTTACCTAACATATAACAGTCACCCCCATAAACTCACCTTCCCTCTCTAATCTCCCTTCCCACAGGTGACCAACTTACCTAACCTAACCTAACCTAACATATAACAATCACCCCCATAACCTCACCTTCCCTCACTGATCCCCCTTCCTACAGGTGACCAATTTAACTAACCTAACTTAACCTAACCTAACATATAACAATCACCCCTTTAACCTCACCCCTAACGCCACCGAACCAGACAACATCAGCCCCCACTTACCTAACATATAACAGTCACCCCCATAACCTCACCTTCCCTCACTAATCCCCCTTCCCACAGGTGACCAACTAACCTAACCTAACCTAACATATAGCAATCACCCCCTTAACCTCACCTTCCCTCACTGATCCCCCTTCCCACAGGTGACCAACTCACTAACCTAACCTAACCTAACATATAACAATCACCCCTTTAACCTCACCCCTAACGCCACCGAACCAGACAACATCAGCCCCCACTTACCTAACATATAACAGTCACCCCCATAAACTCACCTTCCCTCTCTAATCTCCCTTCCCACAGGTGACCAACTAACCTAACCTAACCTAACCTAACATATAACAATCATCCCCATAACCTTACCTTCCCTCATTGATCCTCCTTCCCACAGGTGACCAATTTAACTAACCTAACCTAACCTAACATATAACAATCACTCCTTTAACCTCACCCCTAACGCCACCGAACCAGACAACATCAGCCCCCACTTACCTAACATATAACAGTCACCCCCTTAAACTCACCTTCCCTCTCTAATCTCCCTTCCCACAGGTGACAAACTTGATCGGGTACCTGTGTTCGGCTTTCTCCACCTTCAACTACTATTCCCATTCCGAGTGGTTCTGCTTCGTCTCCATGACCGGGTTCTGGGCCACGGGCATTCTCCTCATTCTGTATGTGCTCCATGTGGTTGAGAAATTCCAAAGAGTTCCCTGGCTGAAGGTGGTGAGTATTTGGTTGACTGGTATAGAGTGTGGGTGGTAGAATGACTGTGTGGGTATGTGTTTGATGCGGTTGTGTTTGGTTGATTTGGTTGTGTGGTTGACTGTGTGTGTGTGTGTGTGTGTGTGTGTGTGTGTGGTTCTGTGTGAGTGTGGTGGATTGGTTGACTGTGATTGATTTGGTTGACTGGTATGTATATGATTGGGGAAGGGAAGGCAAGGGAAGGGAAGGGAAAGGAAGAGAAGGGAAAGGAATGGAATGGAAAGGAATGGAATGGAAAGGAAGAGAGAGAGAGAGAGGAAGTGAGAGCTTGTCAAATCATACTCTTCTTGATAAAAAAAAATTGTATATAATATTTTTCCGTTTGCATCAGACATATATCATCATCATTAACCACTACTACTACTACTACTACTACTACTACTACTACTACATCTACGTCTACAGGAACTTGGGTATTGCACGCTCTGGGCTCTCCTCTATCTCATTGCTGCGTCCGTCTGCATATGGCGCGGCGGGGCGGACACGGCAGCCGGGTTCTTTGGCTACGTTTCCCTTGTCATCTACGCCGTCGACGCCTTCTTCAAGTTCAAGGCCTGGCGCAGCGGGGAGGTGGCCCAGGGGGAGAGGCAGATGGAGGCACAACCCGAGTTAGCTTCCCCCGGGGCCTACTAAAGGAAAGGAAGACGAAGATAAAGGGCTGGAAGAGTGGATTTGATGGTGAGGCGATTGTCTTTTGTTTATTATAATTGTTAGTGTTTGGAGAGGGTGGGGGCTGATGTTGTCTGGTTCTGTGGCGTTAGAGGTGAAGATGAGGGGATGGAGGAGTGGATTTGTTTACTATAATTGTTGGTGTTTGGAGAGGGCGGGGGCTGATGTTGTCTGGTTCTGTGGTGTTAGAGGTGAAGATGAAGGGATGGAAGAGTGGATTTGATGGTGAGGTGATTGTCTTTTGTATACTATTAAGTGTTGGTGTTTGGAGAGGGCGGGGGCTGATGTTGTCTGGTTCGGTGGCGTTTGAGATTGCTTTTGTGTGTGTGTGTGTGTTTGGGTGAGGAAAAATAAGAAGGAAAGGAAGAAAGGAAGGAAGGCAAAGATTATGATTGTGTTGGTTAAGGAGAGAGAGAAAGGAGAGAAGGAAGGAAGGAAGGGAGAAAAGGAAAGAGGGAAAAGAAGGTGATTGTCATTTGTTTTGAATCTGATGTTCGAGTCACTTCCAGATTATTGAAAAAAGTCTGTTTGTGTTGGTATTGTATGAGGTTGTTTGTCTGTGTGTGTATGTATGTGTTTGGGTGAATAAAGAGAGAGAGAGAGGAAGGAAGAGAAGAAAAGGAGGAAAAGAAGAAAGGAAGGAAAAGGAGAGAAGGAAGGAAAAATAAGTCAGTCGTTTGCTTTGATTCTGAAATTCGAATAAGTGAAAGAAGGAATGAAAGGAATGAAAAAATAAAGTTTGAGAAGGTGTTTGTCATCTATAAAGTGTTTGGACAAGCTCATATATGTGTGTTTTGTGTTTGTAAGAGTTTTTTTTTGTGTGTGTTAAGGAAAGAGGAAAAGAAAGAGGGAAGGAAGGGAGGAGGCGTTTGTCATTTTAAAAAGCTTCTGTTTGTTTTAGTAATGCCAGAAAATGCATGTGTTTAGCATATATCTGTTTGATAAGAGAGAGAAAACGAAAGAGGAAAGAAAGAAGAGAAAGAAAGAAAGAAAGGAAGGAAGAAAAAGAAATCGTGTGTTCAACAGACATGTTTGTTTTAAGAGAAAATCGAAGGGAATGAGGAAAGAAAGAAAGAAAGAAAGAAAGAAAGAAAGATTAAGATATTTGTTTAAGTAATGCCAGAAATTATGTGAGTGTTTAGCTTATATATATTTGCTAAAGAGAGAAAAGGAAGGAAGGCAGGACGGAAGGTTAGCTATCGAGGGTTGTCTTAAAGCTTCAATTCTGTGATTCGAAGCAGTTTCAAAATTGTGTACCTAAAAAAAGACAAAATTGATAACCTCAGTCCCGTGTGTGTGTGTGTGTGTGTTGCTAAGGAGAGTGTTTGTCTTTTGTTTACTACAAGTGTTGGTGTTTGGAGAGGTCGGGGGCTGATGTTGTCTGGTTCGGTGGCGTTAGAGGTGAAGTCTAATTGGTAAGGTTTAATTCATGTTATTTCGTTTTAATCTATTCCGGAGTTGAAAAAATAATATTGACATTTTTTTTTTTTTTTGGTAGTGTAAGAAAGCGTGCTTGTATTGTTATAATTTTTTGCACTTTTTATCACTTCTGTTATCATTATTATTTTTGTGAAGGCGTTTGAATTATGTATGTGAAATGTTAAGGAAATTTATTTTCATAGGAACAACGAAGAATAATTGAATTTCAATAGTATGCGTTTAAAGATGTCAAAGGAAATGGATTAAAATTGTCCACGGGGGAAATTCGAGTAGGCTAAGGTTTTCAAATTAATTCCAAGCTCTTCGTTACTTCATTTATACTAATTAATAATGCTTCGAAATGTTTAATCAGTTACCTGCATCTTTTTTTCTTCTTTAAGTTTGTATTAGTTGTCGTTAGTCGCCCATTTTTTTTTTTACACAAAGGAGACAGCTCAAGGCCACACACAAAAAAGTAAACAATAAAAAAAAGCCCGCTACTCGCTGCTCCCAAAAGGAATCCAAAGAGGTGGCCGAAAGAGAAGTTAATTTCGGGAGGAGATTTGTCCAGATATTCTTTTCTTGTAAGAGTTCAAGTCGTAGGTAGGAGGAAATACAGAAGAAGGAAGATTGTTCCAGAATTTACCAGCGTGAGGGATAAAAGAGTGAAGATGCTGGTTAACTCTTGCATGGGATGAAAGAGTGACGATGCTGGTAACTCTTTTATAAGGGATTGGACACTACGGATGAAAGAGTGACGATGCTGGTTAACTCTTGCATAAGGGATTTGGACACTACAGGGATGAAAGAGTGAAGATGCTGGTTAGCTCTTGCATAAGGGGTTTGGACAGTATAGGGATGAAAGAGTGAAGATGCTGGTTAACTCTTGCATAAGGGGTTTGGACAGTATAGGGATGAAAGAGTGAAGATGCTGGTTAACTCTTGCATAAGGGGTTTGGACACTACAGGGATGAAAGAGTGAAGATGCTGGTTAACTCTTGCATAAGGGGTTTGGACAGTATAGGGATGAAAGAGTGAAGATGCTGGTTAACTCTTGCATAAGGGGTTTGGACAGTATAGGGATGAAAGAGTGAAGATGCTGGTTAACTCTTGCATAAGGGATTTGGACAGTACAGGGATGAAAGAGTGAAGATGCTGGTTAACTCTTGCATAAGGGATTTGGACAGTACAGGGATGAAAGAGTGAAGATGCTGGTTAACTCTTGCATAAGGGGTTTGGACAGTATAGGGATGAAAGAGTGACGATGCTGGTTAACTTTTGCATAAGGGATTTGGACAGTATAGGGATGAAAGAGTGAAGATGCTGGTCAACTCTTGCATAAGGGGTTTGGACAGTATAGGGATGAGCATGAGTAGAAAGTCGCGTGCAGCGGGGCCGCGGGAGGGGGGGAGGCATGCTGTTAGTAAGTTCAGAAGAGCAGTCAGCGTGAAAATATCGATAGAGAGGCAACATTAAGGTGCAGGAAGGGCACGGTTAGATCACTTCCCCTTTAACTTAACCCCCTTTGGCATCCACCCGGCCTGTCACGATCTGCTTTACGACCCTCTTAACCTTAATTGAGGGAGTGGCGCGATGGTACACTATCTTAAAGCGTCGCCCGTGGAGGGTCAGAGCCAGGGTACACGGGTTCGATTCCCACTGATGTCAGAAAGGGTATTTGGGAGGAATGAATGAATGGCGTGGTGGCTGAGTGGCTTGGAGTGTCTCGCCGTGGTCAGGGTACCCCAGTTCGAATCCCAGTGAGGTCAAAAAAGGTTAGTTAGTCGAAAAATAAGGTCAGGAAGGTCAGTTTTTCGGGAATGGCGCGGTGGTTGAGTGATTAAGTGATTCGCTATGGAAATAAAGTCAGGGTACACCAGTTCGAATCCCAGTGAGGTCAAAAAATGTTAAGTTAGTCGAAAAATAAGGTCAGGAAGGTCAGTTTTTCGAGAGTGGCGCGGTGGTTGAGTGGCTGTGTCTCGCCATGGAAGGAAGAGTCAGGATACACCAGTTCGAATCCCAGTGAGGTCAAAAAAGGTTACTTAGTCGAAAAATAAGGTCAGGAAGGTCAGTTGTTTTCGAGAGTGGCCCGGTGGTTGAGTGGTTTATTTTTTCGCCAAGGACGTTGAAAGTCAGGGTACACCAGTTCGAATCCCAGTGAGGTCGAAAAAGGTTAGTTAGTCGAAAAATAAGGTCAGGAAGGTCAGTTTTTCGAGAGTGGCGCGGTGGTTGAGTGGCTAAGTGTCTGGTCGTGGAAATTTAAGTCAGGGTACACCAGTTCGAATCCCAGTGAGGTCAAAAAATGTTAAGTTAGTCGAAAAATAAGGTCAGGAAGGTCAGTTTTTCGAGAGTGGCGCGGTGGTTGAGTGGATTATTGTTTCGCCATGGATGTTGAAAGTCAGGGTACACCAGTTCGAATCCCAGTGAGGTCAAAAAATGTTAAGTTAGTCGAAAAATAAGGTCAGGAAGGTCAATTTTTCGGGAATGGCGCGGTGGTTGAGTGGCTAAGTGTCTGGTCGTGGAAATTTAAGTCAGGGTACACCAGTTCGAATCCCAGTGAGGTCAAAAAATGTTAAGTTAGTCGAAAAATAAGGTCAGGAAGGTCAATTTTTCGAGAGTGGCGCGGTGGTTGAGTGGCTAAGTGTCTGGTCGTGGAAATTTAAGTCAGGGTACACCAGTTCGAATCCCAGTGAGGTCAAAAAAGGTTACTTAGTCGAGAAATAAGGTCAGGAAGGTCAGTTTTTCGAGAGTGGAGCGGTGGTTGAGTGGCTGAGTGTCTGGTCGTGGAAATTTAAGTCAGGGTGCACCAGTTCGAATCCCAGTGAGGTCAAAAAATGTTAAGTTAGTCGAAAAATAAGGTCAGGAAGGTCAGTTTTTCGAGAGTGGCGCGGTGGTTGAGTGGCTGAGTGTCTCGCCGTGAAGTTGAAAGTCAGGGTACACGCGTTCGAATCCCAGCGAATAACAGAAACGAAAAAGGTAAAGAAATAATGGATGATTGAGTACAAGGTGAGAATAATGATAATAATAATAACAATAATGATGATAGTGGTTAATGAATGCTAATAATGACAATGATAATAAAGGTTGTGAACGTTAAAAAATACACAAATATAAATGTGAAATAAACATAAATAATGATAATAATAATGATAATAAAACGATGAAGATGAATAACGAGAAAAAAATATACTAATATAGCCTACTACTACTACTACTACTACTACTACTACCATTACTATTACTACTACTACTACTACTACTACTACCATGCATTATATTCCTGAGTCAGCCATAGCAATAGTCTTATTTCTATCATCGTCGTCATAATATATCCACAGGGAAAACATAGACAATACATAATTTATTTTTTCGAAGAGCATCGTCGCTTTTGCAGGAGTGAACTCGCTTGCAGTATTTTTGGAACCCCGCCGGCCGTACCATAATAAGGGAACCTCTTCCAGTGTAGAACCCCTTCGGCTATTTTCTCCTACCATAATAATACTCGAAGGGGGTTTTCAGGAGGGGAAGGGAAGGTTTTGGAGGGAGAAATGGCGAAATTATTGGAATCTGGCAAGGGGTCGAGACAGGCACGTCTTCGTCAGCAATTCGTATATTTTATCCGTCAATCCTGCATTTCTTTCATTTACATGGTAGCAAATGATCCAGGAATGATAATAAAACGTATTTGATCTAATATGAATCGGCAAAAGTTTTTAAGTAAATGATTTAAAATGTTGTTAAAGACTTTCGGGTTGTATCATGATTTTTAACACCAGGGATGCCAACCCTATCATTCACGCTATGTACGCAATTATACCCACATATTTGCCATTCAATCAACCATTTTATTTCGTATAATTACCAAAGCATGATCACACTCTATAGTATAATCACCCTAATGTCTGTAAAATGCTTCAGTTATCAAGATTTCCATGTAGAAGCGTTTGCAGAGGCTACCAACCCAACTCGAAGAACCTCTATATCTACCATTCAATCAATCATTTTATTTCGTATAATTAACAAAGTATTATCACACTCTATTCTATAATCGCACTAATCTATGTAAAATGCTTCAGTTATCAAGATTTCCATGTAGAAGCGTTTGCAGAGGCTACCAACCCAACTCGAAGAACCTCTTGCGCGGGAAGGGGTTGAGGGACAGAGAAGTGATTGCAATTATAACTATATATTTGCCATTCAGTCAACCATTTTATTTCGTATAATTACCAAAGTATAATCACACTAATCTATATAAAATGCTTCAGTTATCAAGATTTGGCTACCAACCCAACTCGAAGAACCTCTTGCGCGGGAAGGGGTTGAGGGACAGAGAAGTGATTGCAATTATAACTATATATTTGCCATTCAATCAATCATTTTATTTCGTATAATTACCAAAGTATAATCACACTAATCTATGTAAAATGCTTCAGTTATCAAGATTTCCATGTAGAGGCGTTTTGCAGAGGCTACCAACCCAACTCGAAGAACCTCTTGCTCGGGAAGGGGACGATCTCAAGTTAAAATGATGCCCAGCAGAAAGGGGACTCCGTGTTGAGGAAGAGGAAGAGGAAGGTGATGGGGGAGGTGTATGGTATGACCGGGTACCCTCACACACTCAACGACGAACGAACGTAACAGTAATAATAAAATAACAATAATACGAGAGAAACACATTTATTTTTATTATTGTACTTTCTTTTTCTATTTATCTAACGTGTTTTCTGCCATATAAGACTCATGCTATATGGAGTGTAGTTACTTAACCAATAACTCCGTGTGCAAAAGACGTGAGATGTTTGCATAAGACCTTTTTCGTGGGGAAATATGAAAAAAATAACCATGCAAGTAAACAAATACAAATGCGTCTTATATGCCGGAAAAAAACTACCGTCAGACTCAGCTGTGAAGTTCAGTTGGGCGGGGCCTGGCTGCAGTGTTGCCAAATCTAGCCTTGAAGGTACATGAAGTCTCTAACAGCCTTTTCTTCTACAAAACATGTGTTCACTTTGTAAATAAGATCTTTCTCTTTACTATGGAGCACACGAGAGCGAGCCGAAGTTACTACCATCGCGGGTGGAGGCGAGGAAGGAAGTCACGCGATGTCCCTAATAGCTGGCAACGTTGCAAAGCGATGTTGCCACGTGTTACGAAGCTTACACAATTCACTGCGATTATTCTAAAAAACCGAAACATTCATAGGACTATTTAACCTTATATGATGTATACTGAAAATTTGATACCCAAGTTTAAATAGTTGATATACGGGGAAGGGAGGGATATATTGGGTACTGAAGGTTGTGAACGTAAAAAATAAACAAATATAAATGTGAAATAAATATAAACAATGATAATATTAATGATGATAAAATGGCAGGGTTGTAAGAAGGCTTGTGGCCCCACCCAAACGGACTCCACATATGCGTCTGACTAAAATAGGCCTACATAATTATTTTTTCTCTTGTGTAATGTTGATGTTAAGAGGTCTAGAACTATACTCTCTCTCTCTCTCTCTCTCTCTCTCTCTCTCTCTCTCTCTCTCTCTCTCTCTCTCTCTCTCTCTCTCTCTCTCTCTCTCTCTCGTGTACAGCGTTGCCATATGTCGCGTATATCTCTGTACAGTGTTGTCCAATGTTGCCTCTGTGCGTGTGCGTATGTGTGTGCGTATGTGTGTGTGTGTGTGTGTGTGTGTGTGTGTGTGTGTGTGTGTGTGTTCTCTCGATGTTTTCATGTACGTAATTAAGATGTGAAATAGATGTTAAGGTTTTGTGTTGTTGTTGTTGTTGTTGATGTTATTACTGTTATTATTATTATTATTATTATTATTATTATTATTATTATTATTATTATTATTATTATTATTATTTTTGGATTTCTTGTTCTTCTTTTTTCTTCTTCTTTTGTATCTTCAATTATTATTATTATTATTATTATTATTATTATTATTATTATTATTATTATTATTATTATTATTATTATCATTATTATCATTATCATTATTACTATTACGACGAAGACTTGGCTTCCAAACTCAACATATCATTTTATTTTGTGTAATTAGAATAAAAATTTGTGTGTGTGTGTGTGTGTGTGTGTGTGTGTGTGTGTGTGTGTGTGTGTGTGTGTGTGTGTGTGTAATTACTGGGTGTCTTAGAATTACAATAACTGTGTGTAATCAGTGTTGTGCCATAGAAAATAACAATAATAATAATAATAATAATAATAATAATAATAATAATAATAATAATAATAATAAAAGTAATATATTGAATCTATGCATATTTGTAATTGTCTGTGTTGTGTTGATGTGGGTTGTAAATGCTAATTATTATTATTATTATTATTATTATTATTATTATTATTATTATTATTATTATTATTATTATTATTATTATTATTGTTGTTGTTCATATTTACTGTTAATTATGTCAGTACAATGAAGTAAATGATAAACATAAATAATAATAATAATAATAATAATAATAATAATAAAAATAATTGATGTTTAAAATGTGTAATCTGGAATTGGTTATATGTGCGTGTGTGCGTGTGTGCGTATGACCGACATAATAAATAACAAAAACAAGCAAAAGACCAAAGAGAAAACAAACAAACAAACAAACAAACAAAAGAAAAACCAAAGAATGAGAACAAAAAATTACAATATTATTCCTTGACCTCACAACGTTACTTAAGACAATGATTCCTTTACGCCATAACGCTCTATAATATCATTCCTTTAGGTTGAGAATAGCCAATGTTCCTCTGTTATTTAGTTTTACGTAACTGTTAAGGACTTAGTGAGGTGTCAAGGGTCAGTGTAACATTCCTTTAGGTTGTACGATATTCCTTTAAGTTGTACGATATTCCATTAGGTTGTACGATATTCCCTTAGGCTGTACGATATTCCTTTAGGTTGTACGATATTCCTTAGGTTGTTGAATATTCCTTTAGGTTGTACGATATTCCTTTAGGTTTTTAAGATGTTCCTTTAGGTTTTTAAGATGTTCCTTTAGGTTTACGGTATCAAAGTTTTGTTTTTAAAGACGTTTCTAGGCCACTGTTAATGGACCAAAAGTTCCGTTTCTTTGTCTTTTCCTGTATGTAAATGGTACAAAAATTCGTTCCTTTGAGTTTTCCTGTATGTAAATGGGACAAAATTAATTCCTTTGGGTTTTCCTGTATGCAAATGGGACAAAATTCGTTCCTTTGGGTTTTCCTGTATGTAAATGGTACAAAAATTCGTTCCTTTGGGTTTTCCTGTATGTAAATGGTACAAAAATTCGTTCCTTTGGCTTTTCCTGTATGCAAATGGGACAAAATTCGTTCCTTTGGCTTTTCCTGTATGTTAATTGTACAAAAATTCGTTCCTTTGGCTTTTCCTGTATGTTAATGGTAAAAAAACGTTCCTTTGGCTTTTCCTGTATGCAAATGGGACAAAAATTCTCTTCCTTCATGTTAATAGGCCAAAAATATCGCTTCTTTATCTTTTCCTTTTCGTTAAGAGGTCAAAGTTCGTTCCTATGTGCGTTCCTTGAGGTCATGAGGTCAAAGTTCATTCCCTTGTGTGCTCTTTTATGTTGCGAGGTCAGAATAGCGTTCCCTTATGTGTTCCTCAACTAAGTCTATATATAGCAAGTCAAGTCACTCGGCTTCAAAACCACGACCGGTACGCGCAGGAGGCGGTTTGGGGGCGGAGCAGCGGGATGACGTCACTTGGAGCCAAAAAAAATAATACCCGCCAGTTCAGGGGTGACTAAAGTTGGGGCCGTGTGTGCACTCTGGATGTGCATTCTCGCCTTCTTTCACAGCGCGTTCAGGCAAGCCACTGACGGAAAAATATGTCTTTTTATTGTGCTATTGCGTGACTGTAATTCCAATGCCTACAAACGGCGGTGTGGGGTGTGAGAGAGGGCATGTTGAAGAGATGGATTTAAATTAGTCCGCCTTTCCTCGTTTTCTCTAAATCCCTGTTTCTACATTCTCTGTTTGGCTCCAGTGTTGTGTCACAAAACACCCCGCCTCTGCCCGTGTCTCTCTCCCCACAAACCTGCGTGTGACTTGACTTGGTGTATATAGACTTAGGGGTGTGAGGGAGGGCATGTTGAAGTGATTGATTTAAATTAGTCCGCCTTTCCTCGTTTTCTCTAAATCCCTGTTTCTACATTCTCTAGTTTGGCTCCAAGCAGTGTCACGCATAAGCCCCGCCTCGGCCGTGTCTCCTCCCACAAACCTGCGTATGACTTGACTTGGTGTATATAGACTTAGGGGTGTGAGGGAGGGCATGTTGAAGTGATTGATTTAAATTAGTCCGCCTTTCCTCGTTTTCTCTAAATCCCTGTTTCTACATTCTCTAGTTTGGCTCCAAGCAGTGTCACGCATAAACCACGCCTCTGCCGTGTCTCCTCCCACAAACCTGCGTATGACTTGACTTGGTGTATATAGACTTAGGGGTGTGAGGGAGGGCATGTTGAAGTGATTGATTTAAATTAGTCCGCCTTTCCTCGTTTTCTCTAAATCCCTGTTTCTACATTCTCTAGTTTGGCTCCAAGCAGTGTCACGCATAAACCACGCCTCTGCCGTGTCGCCTCCCACAAACCTGCGCATGACTTGACTTGGTATATATAGACTTTGGTCATTCCCTTATGTGTTCCTTAATGTTACAAGGTGTTATGGATTTCGAGACACGTTTTACAAGTCTTCAGTGTCCCTATACTTAAGTTCCTTTCCCCTAAGTCATTCATATAAGTCATTGATTAAGTCTGTTGTGACACTTCCATGCTGATTTAGAAGGTGTATTTAGTTATATCGATCATTTGAATAGATCATGACTAGTTAATATGGCGTCAAAGAGTTAGAATTTGACACATACTTAAGTCATCCTCTCAATTATAAGTCATTTTTTCATATTAAGTTTTTGGAGCTAAATGAATGTTTTGACTAAGTTTGTAGACATTGATTTAGTTAATATGGCGTCAAAAAGCTAGAATTTGACACATACTTAAGTCATACTCTCACTTTTAAGTATTTTTTTCATATTTACTAACTTTTTGGCGCTAAAGGAATGTTGGATAAATTTGTGGTTCCTTTAGGTATTGTGGCGTCTGTCTGAATCGCTCCTTTACTCTTTATGGCGTCAGAGAGATAGACTTTCCCTCATACTCAAGTCATCCTCTCAAATTCAAGTATTTTTTTCATATTTACTAAGTTTTTTGTGGCTAAATGAATGTTCTAAGTATGTTTGCCTCAATTCTGTGGTTCCTTGATTCTGTATTGCATTAGAGAGATGGATTTTGGGATATATCTAAGTTATTCTCTCAATTTGAAGTAATTTTTTTCATATTTATTGAGTTTTTTTTGTAGCTAAATGAATGTTCTAAATATATTTGCCTCAATTCTGTGGTTCCTTCATTCTGTATTGCATTAGGGAGATGGATTTTGGGATATATTTAAGTCATACTCTCAAATTCAAGTATTTTTTTCATATTTAGTGAGTTTTTTTTGTACCTAAATGAATGTTCTAAATATATTTGCCTCAATTCTGTGGTTCCTTCATTCTGTATTGCATTAGAGAGATGGATTTTGGCGTATATTTAAGTCATACTCTCAACTGTAACTCATTTTTCATATATACGTAAGTTTTCTGGAGGTAATTGAATGTTTTGAGTAGGTATAAATTGCTTTCATGGTTATTTTAGGTATTATGGCGCCTGTGTTTACTTTGTTTTAGTAGATTTTGCGTCATTATATTGAATTTTAGGTCAGTTTTAAGTCATTTTTCATATCTCCTAAGTTTTCTGGGACCTAATTGAATGTTCTGAGTAAGTAAGTTGGTTTTATGGTTCTTTTAGGTATTATGGCGCCTGTGTTTACGCTGTTTTAGTAGATTTTGCGTCATTATATTGAATTTTAGCTCAATTTTAAGTCATTTTTCAAGTCTACTAATTTTTCTGGAGCCATATTGAATGTTTTGACGAAGTTGGTGTCATGGTTCTTTTAGGTGTTATGGCGCATGTGTTTAGGCTACGTTCCTTTAATTTATGTTGCGTCACTATGTTGAATCTTAGCTCAATTTTAAGTCATTTTTCATATATAAGTTTTTTGGAGCTAATTGAATGTTTTGAGTAAATCTAAGTTGCTTTCATGGTTCTTTTAGGTACTATGGCGCCTGTGTTTATGTTCTTTTAGGAGATATTGCGTCATTATTTTGAATTTTAGGTCAATTTTAAGTCATTTTTCATATTTAAGTTTTTTGGAGCTAATTGAATGTTTTGAGTAAATATAAATTGC
>NC_066577.1:6231654-6236654 GCF_024679095.1 Eriocheir sinensis
AGAGAGAGAGAGAGAGAGAGAGAGAGAGAGAGAGAGAGAGAGAGAGAGAGAGAGAGAGATAAAAAGAAGGTATAAAATGAAAGGAAAATGAGAGAGAGAGAGAGAGAGAGAGAGAGAGAGAGAGAGAGAGAGAGAGAGAGAGAGAGAGAGATGAAAAGAAGGAATAAAATGAAAGGAAAATGAGAGAGAGAGAGAGAGAGAGAGAGAGAGAGAGAGAGAGAGAGAGAGAGAGAGAGAGAGAGAGAGAGAGAGAGAGAGAAGAAGGAATAAACAGTAAAACGATTGGAAGGAGAGAGAGAGAGAGAGAGAGAGAGAGAGAGAGAGAGATGAAAAGAAGGAATAAAATGAAAGGAAAATGAGAGAGAGAGAGAGAGAGAGAGAGAGAGAGAGAGAGAGAGAGAGAGTGACTGATCAGAGAGAGATAGGGAGTTATTTTACGCCGCCCACCAACCCACCCATAAAACATATGTCGCGGGCTGGTGGTGGCTGGGTGACTTTCACATGGAGGTCACGTGAGGCTGTCTACCCCTGCCCCAGCCCCTGCCAGGCACCGAGCAGAGGCAGGCGCCCTCACGTGGCCCCTGCTGACCCTCCCCTACTGCCCCGTCTGCTCGTTATAGAAGGCCTTGAAAATACCCCGGGAAATATTCTTTTATGGGAGGGATTTCGTGACCACCTGCTGACTGACTGACTGACTGACTGGCTGGCTGACTGAATTATATAGCGTTATTTAAGCTTAATGATACCTTACTAATTAACCGGAGGAATTAATGACTGTTTAAGTGACCTCCATATATACTGTAATACCACGTAACTAATTATATAAACGGTTTTACATATATATAATTAGTTTTTCTTCTCGTTTCTTTGATAAATTAGTGATATTGTATAAGGTTAATGGATTTTCTAATTATATATGCTAGTAATTATATAGCTCGCTTGAATGTAATAAGAGAAATATCGTAACCACTTCTAAGACATTTTTCACTATTATTGGAGCTTCACATGACAGTTGAGCTAATAGATAAGTAATATGTATGCTTCTCTATATAATAAAGCTTGATAATCGGACACAATAGCCAAAATAAAGGAGAAAATGGAAAAAAAATTGCATCTTCCATATTGTACGACACTTTCCCTTACGAAGTTGCATCATCTTAAGTTTTTTCCATTATATAAGCTAATGCAAACACTTCACCCAAAATTTAAAACCAAACAACAAAAAGCAATAAGTAAATCTGAACAAAAATCACATAAACAGTCTCCCTAAACTGAAATAACCTTTAAAATATTTAACCGAAACACACATACGATACTTCAAGCTCCCTGATTGGCTGAGAGGTCGTGACGTCACACCCGGGAGTACAAGACGCCTCAGAAACCAGCCAATAGAAACACAGGTTGCGACTCAAGGCTGCTTCTGATTGGCTAGTGGCTCCGTGACGTCATAGCTGAGAACACAAAACACCTCAAAAAGTAGCCAATAGAAACACGGGTAGAGACACAGGGCTGTTTCTGATTGGCTGATGGATCCATGAATTCATAACTCTGAGCTTGTTGGCGTAAATAACTCCTCAGGAACCAACCAATAGAAACACAGATGGGAGCTAAAAACGCATTCTGATTGGCTGATGGACCCGTGACGTCATAACCCTGAGCTTGAACGCGTAACTAACTCCCTGATTGGCTGAAAGGGGGATGACGTCACACCAAAAACCAACCAATAGAAACACAGATATGATATAAAAACGCCTTCTGATTGGCTGGCGGACCCGTGACGTCATATCCCCAGCACGATGGCGTAAACAAACCAGGCGGGGAAGGGAATTCGTGTTACCGAGCCCAAAAAAAACGTGATAGAAGGAAATTTAAGGCTTTTTGAGGTGAGTTAAGGCGTGGAGGAGATACATAAGGCGTGTGAGGGCGTGGGGGCGGGAGATGAGGCGTGGGAGAGGCGCGGGAAGGGGTTAAATAAGGAATCAGGTGATGTGCATGTGGCCTGTGTGTGTGTGTGCGTATGTGTGTGTGTACGTGTGTGTGTACGTGTGTGTCTGGCACTGTCCTCGCCCTCAGTCAGTGCCGGGGTGTGCCAGGTGGCGGGCGGGATTACCGGGAAAGGGGTCGCTGAAAAGTTCCATTATATCAAGTTCAATTCAAGTTCAACCCAAGTTCATCAGTTCAACCCAAGTTCATTAGTAAAATTCAACCCACACCAGGAAAAGGGTCGCTGAAAAGTCCATTATAACAAGTTCAATTCAAGTTCAACCCAAGTTCATCAGAGTTCAACCTAAGTTCATTAGTAAAATTCAACCCACACCAGGAAAGGGGTCGCTGAAAAGTTCCATTATATCAAGTTCAATTCAAGTTCAACCCAAGTTCATCAGAGTTCAACCCAAGTTCATTAGTAAAGTTCAACCCACACCAGGAAAAGGGTCGCTGAAAAGTCCATTATAACAAGTTCACTGTTACTAAGTTCAACCCAATTAAGTTCACTATTACAAAGTTCAACCCAATTAGGTTCACTATTATGAAGTTCAACCCAAGTTCATCATTGAGGTTCAACCCAAGTCCAGTATAAAAGTCAACCCACACCAGGAATTGGGCCACTGAAAAGTTCCATTATTTCAAGTTCAATTAAGTTCACTATTATGAAGTTCAACCCAAGTTCATCAGTTCAACTCAAGTTCATCAGTAAAGTTCAAAACACATTGGGAAAAGGGCCGCTGAAAAGTTCTATTATTTCAAGTTCAACTCGAGTTCATCAGTAAAGTTTAACCCAAGTTCATCAAAGTTCAACCCAAGTTCATCATTAAAGTTCAAGCCACACCAGGAAGGGGGCTGCTGAAAAGTTCCATTATTTCAAGTTCACTGTTACAAAGTTCAACCCAATTAAGCTCACTATTGTTAAGTTCAAGCCAAGTTCACTATTACTAAGTTCAAGCCAAGCCCATTATTACTAAGTTCAACCTAAGTTCAGTATTACAAAGTTCAACCCAGGTTCATTATTACAAAGTTCAACCCAGACTCACTGTTACAAGTTCAACCCAAGTTCATTATTACAAGTTCAACCCAAGTCCATTATTTCGAAGTTCAGTGTCAAGATCATTATTATAAAGTTCAAGCTAGGTCCATTACTTCGCAGTTCGGTGTCAAGTTCATTATTTCAAAGTTCATTATCAAGTTCATTATATCGGGGAGCTTGACCTTTTTTTCTGTGTTGACCTCGTGGTGACCTTATACTGACCTTGCTGAGTGACCTGTGCTGGGTCGTCTGATACTACTACTACTACTACTACTACTACTACTACTACTACTACTTTCCCGGCCTTTCCGAGCCACCAACGGCACTGCCCTTTTTTTTTTTTTTTTTTTTTTTTTTCTCTCTCTCTCTCTCAGTTGCTTCAGCTGCTAAACAATGAGGTGAGTGTGTGTGTGTGTGTGTGTGTGTGTGTGTGTGTGTGTGTGTGTGTGTGTGTGTGTGAGGAAGGGAGGAAAAAAAGAAAGGAAGGAAGGAAAGGAGGAAGGAGGAAAGAAATGTGTGTTTGTGTGTGTGTGTGAAGGAAGAAAAGGAGGAAGGAGGAAAGAAATGTGTGTGTGTGTGTGTGTGTGTGTGTGTGTGTGTGTGTGAGGAAGGGAGGAAAAAAAGAAAGGAAGGAAGAAAAGGAGGAAGGAGGAAAGAAATGTGTGTGTGTGTGTGTGTGTGTGTGTGTGTTGGTTAAGATGCAGGAGAGGTTAGCGTCCTTTTCCGATCATTCCGTCTGTTAGGTGTTGTTAATGGCCCAGTGTGTTCAGGTCAGTCTTTTACTCCATGATCACTAACAAATAGCTTTTACCTTATTACATAGTGGGTGGAGAGGGACAGGTTATGTATATATGATTAGCTATTCACTCATATCTTTCACAAATCAGTAGTGTTTTATAAGATTAATATTTTTCCTAATTAATGCGCTTGATTGGAATAACAATTATCTTAACATTTCTTCCATATTTCCTTTATTTAACCCGGTAGCAGCGACAGGCCAAATTTGTGGCTTTACCGTGTAGCAGCGACGGGGCAAATTTGTGGCTTTACCGTGTAGCAGCGACAGGCCAAATTTGAGGCTTTACCGTGTAGCAGCGACGGGCCAAATTTGAGGCTTTACCATGTAGCAGCGACGGGCCAAATTTGTGCCATGATATAAACCCTTCAAAATAGATGATACATAATCTGATCACAAATGCTTTGATATATATTATGAAATGGTTTGTGTGAGGGGTGATTAGTCTCATTTTTCTCGCTTAGAGGGACCATTAAGAAACATGATCCTCGCTGCTACCAAGTTAAAACTATCCTTTCATCATTGTTAGATTTTCACATGACAGCTCAGTGAATAAGAAAATAATGTGCATACTTCTCTATATAATACAACTTGGTAGTCCGACACAGTAACCAAAATAAAGAAGATGGGTGGGAGAAAGATTCCTTGTTATTGGTTGGGTTAGTTGTGAAATAGTTCTTACCTTATGAAGCAGTGTTATGTTACCATTGGCCTAACCTAACCTAACCTAACCTAACCTAACCTAACCTAACTTAACTTAACCTAACCCCAACCTAACCTAACCTAACCCAACTCTCTCCCAACCTAACTTAACTCTCTCTAACCTCTCTCTCTATCTCTCTCAACCCAACCTCTCTCTCTCTCTCTCTCTCACTCTCTCTACTAACCTAACTTAACCTAACCTAACTTAACCTAACTTAACCTAACCTAACCTAACCTAACCTAACCTAACCTAACCACATTGCATCAAATATTCCTCCAAAATGATTACCCAAAAAATATAACTCTACTGGTTTGCACTAAAAATTATAAACCTCCACAAAAAGATATCACATTTTGCCCATGAAAAAATAGCCTGCCTTGAAATAGCACGCCAACATTTGCTGCAGAATTACCTTGTTTTGTGTGTATGTATCGTATGTAACTTATCTCCAGTCATGTGTATATACCTGTAATTCACCC
>NC_066577.1:6241654-6304154 GCF_024679095.1 Eriocheir sinensis
GACGACGGCGGCGGCGGCGGCGTGGTGGAGACGGACGAGTACAGTGACGACGGCGGTGACGGCGCGGCGCGCGTGGCCAACGGGCGCCTGGAGGTGCGGCGCGCGGGGTTCGTGGCCCTGGGGGCGGTGGCCGTGGCGGGCCTGGCCAACACCAGCATCGACCTGGAGGACGGCGTGCTGCGGCGGCGGCGGCGGCTGGAGGCATTGCGGGCGTGGGACGAGACGGGCCTGGGGCGGCACGTGGCGCGGCACGGCCTGCGCGGCGGCGCGGTGCCGCTGACGGTGCTGAGCTACAACGTGCTGGCCCAGAGCCTGCTGCGCGGCAACGCGGGGCTGTACCGCGGCTGTGACGAGGCGCACCTCACCTGGGAGTACCGCTGGGCGCTGCTGCAGCACGAGGTGGAGTCCCTGGACCCCGACGTGCTGCTGCTGCAGGAGGTGGAGGCGGCGCACTACCACAGCCACTTCCTGCCCTGGCTGGCCGCGCGGGGCTACCGCGGCCTCTACAAGAAGCGCACGGGCGACAAGGCCGACGGCTGCGCCATCTTCTACCGGCGCGAAGCCTGGCGCCTGGCGGAGCACCGCAGCGTGGAGTACCTGCAGCCGCACGCCCCCGCCGTGCTGGACCGCGACAATGTGGGCCTCATCGCCCGCCTGGAGCCGCGGGGCGCGGGCGGGGCCGGAGGTGCGGGCGTGGTGGTGGCCACCACGCACCTGCTGTACAACCCGCGGCGCCACGACGTGAAGCTGGCCCAGGCGGCGCTCATGATGGCCGAGCTGGACCGCCTGTGCTACCAGCGGCAGGAGGCGGGCCAGCCGGTGTACCTCCCTATGGTGCTGGCCGGCGACCTCAACGCCGAGCCCCACAGCGCCGTGATCTCCTTCCTGCGCGACGGCCGCCTGCACTACGAGGACCTGGCGGCACGCACGCTGGTGCGTCACGGCGGCGGCGGCCACAGCGCCAGGCTGGGCCCCGCGCTGCTGCCCGCGGCGCTGGGCATCACGGCGGCCTGCCAGCACGCCGCGCTGGCCCAGGGCCGCTGGCTGGAGAGCCAGAGCGGGCCGCTCTTCTCCCCGGCCGACAAGCGCCGCCTGGAGGAGGCGCTCATCCACCTCCACCACAGCGACCGCCCCGACGCGCCGCGCCCCGCCACTGCCGCCGTGGACCCCCTGCTGTGCCCCGGCTGGCTGACTCACGGCTTCATGTTGAACTCGGTGTACCGGGGTCGGCGGCAGGGCCGGGAGGGCGCCCCGGAGGTGACCACCTTCCAGGAGCGGTGGTGCTGCGTGGACTACATGCTGTACTCGCGGCGCCGCGGCCCGGACGGCATGCCCGTGGAGGGCCGCCTCAAGCTGCTGGCCCGCATGGCGCTGCCCTCCGCGCGCCAGGCCCGGGACTACGGACCCATGCCCTGCGACGTGTGCCCCTCGGACCACTTCCCCCTAGCCGCCAAGTTTATGCTCACGTCCTGAACACACACACACACACACACGCACACACACACACACACACACACACACACACACACACACCACAAAGTATAAATCTCTCAAGCCATCCATCACTTTCCCGTAGAAGGTGCCGGGGAGTGTTTAGTGTTGGGGAAGGTGTGTGGGAGGGAGTCCTGTTACCCTGCCACACACCTGCCCTGCCTCCCCCCCTCCCCCTCCTCCACCACCCCACCAAGACTAAACACCATTTTTTTGTGTTCAAGACCTCCCTTCTTCCCTCCACCTCCAGTACAAGGAAGTGGAGAAGAGGAGGTGGAGGAAGAGGGAGAGGGTGGGATAAGAGGAGGAAAAGGAGGAGGAAGAAATAAGTAAATGGCAGGATAAGAAGAGGAGGAAAAGGAAGAGGAAGAGGAAGAAAGGAGGAGGAGGTGGAAACAAGCAAGAGAGAAAACATCACACACACACACAAACACACAAACACACAAACAGTAAACACAAACAAACATACGTACAAACAAACGAAGCCCGACAAACGTACCTGAGCTAGTGTGTGTGTGTGTGTGTGCGTGTGTGCGTGCGTGCGTGCGTGTGTCCAGTACAAACTTCCTAGGCATTAAAGGTTGTAAATATATATGATTGTGTAGATTGTAATGAGAGAATGGCCTTGTTGTTATTATTATTATTATTATTATTATTATTATTATTATTATTATGAAACTTTCCAACTTTTCTCATTCATTTTCCCGCTCTTCTTCATCTCCTTCATCCTCTATCTCTCCCTCATTATCAAACCCATCTATTCATGTGCGTAAATTCATGTGCGTTTATCCATGTGCGTACACGGTAAATCCTCCGAGGGCAGCAGTGTATGTGTGTGTGTGTGTGTGCATCAACTGTGGTACAAAATCTCACCCAGACAAATGTTAATAGTTGTAACCCATTCGTCCGTAACTCGTAACCTGACAACACGAGAAATTGTATAGCTAATGTATTTTTTGCGTATACAGTATTGATGGTGTGTGTGCGTGCGTATGTGTGTGTGTGTGTGTGTGTGTGTGTGTGTGTGTGTGTGTGTGTGTGTGTGTGTGTGTGTTTTACGGCAGAGAAAACAGTGCAAGGGCGTTAAAAAAATATATATATATATGAAAAAAAGAAAAGAAGTAACTGGCTTTTTTTTCATATTTTCTTTTTTTTTTGCACCCTTGCGCTGTTTCCTCCCCTGTGTGTGTGTGTGTGTGTGTGTTTGTGTGTGTGTGCGTGAAGGTATCGATACATATTTTTGTGTATAGAAATGCCATGTGTGTGTGTGTGTGTGTGTGCGTGTGTGTGTGGCAGAAATTATACATATTCTTCTTTTAGTATTGAAATTGTGTGTTTGTGTGTTTGTGAATTTGCACCTTTGATTTTCTTGTTGTTTTTTACGTTTTGAAATGTAACTGATTTTGTCCTCTCTGTATTGAAGACTCCGCAGTTGTGAGTGGATACATGATTTTCAGTGGTATTTTATTTATATTTATTTATTGCTATTTTCTTGGGCGTCACATTGGTCGGTGTTGGTAAAGGCCTTGGATAGAGAATTAAGAGTCTCGGAATATAGGATTTCATTTGTTTTTCTATCTCGACAACACACTAGTATTTGTCAGTACAGGTAACTCGATTTACGCGAGTGTTGTGTCCTGGAGGAGGTCGCGTAACTCAAAAACACTGTAAATCCAACAAGAGGTCGGTTTGTACCTTTATTGCCTACTGTATCACTCTGACTCCTCTCCCTCTTGTGGTTCCTCCTCTGGCTGCCCTTCCCCTCGTGGTAGCACAGCAGCGAGGGTGTTGTTGTTGTTGTTGAGTTGCGGGGCAGCGTGGTTACTGTATTGTTGTTCAAGTGGCGCGCGGGAAGAACTGAGCTCAGCTGTGTGGCCGTGTGAGTCCAGTTGCGTGAGACATCTGGTGGCCACTCCTTAAAATATCGCGTATAAGTGAAAAAAACATGTCAATTAAACATTTATTTGGATTTTGGACCACGCGTTAAACCAAACTTGCGTAAATCGAGAGTTACCTGTAATTGTAGACTGGTTAATCAGTAAGGCTTGTCTGGTCTCATCTCATGTCTTGTGGTGAAATTGGACACATTGGTAAAGGCCTTGAATACAGGATTAGGAGTGTCGGAACATAAGATTTCATTTGTTTTTCTATCTCGACGGCACACAAGTATGTCAGTAATTTTAGACGGGTTGATCGGTAAGGCTTGTCTGGTCTCGTCTCATGTCTTGTGGCGAAATCGAACACATGTATTCTTCTTTTCATAAACTTTTTCCGTTACGACAGTGTTGGTAATTGCTTTTTTTTTTTAGAAATTACATCGGTTATAGTTAAATCTTGTTGCGTTTTCTTTTATCTTGTGGCGAAATCAGACACATCCTCGGCTGTATTCTTCTGTGTATCAGACTTTCCGTTACGACAGTGTTGGTGATTGTGTTTTTTCTTTTGATTTCCATCGGTTATCGTTAAATCTGTCTTGTTTTCCCTTCTTTTGTGGAGCTGTAATTAAACACATCCTAAGACTGTATTAGTTTACCTATATTTTCTCTCTTGAATATTCACAAGCAGTATTTATAAAACTTCCCTTCGGTTATCGTTAAATCTGTCTTGTTTTCCTTTATTTTGTGGAGCTGTAATTAAACACATCCTAAGACTGTATTAGTTTACTTATACTTACATTTTCTCTCTTGAATATTCACAAGCAGTATTTATAAAACTTTCCTTCGGTTATCGTTAAATCTGTCTTGTTTTCCTTTATTTTGTGGAGCTGCAATTAAACACATCCTAAGACTGTATTAGTTTACTTATACTTAAATTTTCTCTTCTGAACATTCACAAGCAGTATTTATAAAACTTTCCTTCGGTTAGCGTTAAATCTGTCTTGTTTTCCTTTATTTTGTGGAGCTGTAATTAAACACATCCTAAGACTGTATTAGTTTACTTACATTTTCTCTTCTCAATATTCACAAGCAGTATTTATAAAACTTCCCTTCGGTTATCGGTAAATCTGTCTCGTTTTCTCTTATTTTGTGGAGGCTTAATTAAACACATCCTAAGACTGTATTAGTTTACTTATACTTACATTTTCTCTTCTAAATATTCACAAGCAGTATTTATAAAACTTTCCTTTGGTTAGCGGTAAATCTGTCTCGTTTTCTCTTATTTTGTGGAGACTTAATTAAACACAACCTAAGAGTGTATTCTTTTACTTAAATTTTCTCTTCTCAATATTCACAAGCAGTATTTATAAAACTTTCCTTCAGTTAGCGTTAAATCTGTCTTGTTTTCCTTTATTTTGTGGAGACTTAATGAAACACATCCTAAGATTATTATTATGTTTACTATATTTTCTGTACAGGCGTGTCTAAGGAACAAGACTTACGGTGTGTGTACGTGTGTGTGTGTGTGTTTTGAACCTCCCCCTCTCTCACCTGTGCGGTTGCCTCGTCACTCCCTCGCATAACGCCTTACCTGCCCACAGTGGTAAGATGAAAAACACGTTGGTTGTCTGGTTTTATTTGGGTTTTATCGTACATGTAGACACACACACACACACAAGTAATACACTAGTTTTTTGCATATTATTATTATTATTTTTTTATTTTTTCATTTATCAGTAAGAAAATAGTACACACAGCTAGGTCAGTTAATAGTAGTAGTAGTAGTAGTAGTAGTAGTAATGGTGGTGGTGGTGGTAGTTGTATAGAGATGGGTGAGAGAGAGAGAGAGAGGGGGGGGGGGGGGGTCCATTATTTGTCGGGGGGCATGTGTCTGTGGGGTTTGTCAATATACTGTGGGGATACATCTGTGGGTCCTGTGGTCAGATGAGATGAGAGAGAGAGAGAGAGAGAGAGAGAGAGAGAGAGAGAGAGAGAGAGAGAAAACACACACACACACACACACACACACACACACACACACACACACACACACACACACACACACACACACACACTACATTTCACATCTTAAAATTAGTCAGTCACAATCGTCATTCTCCCAAGTCTGAGGTATGAACTCTCATCCTCTGGCAACCTACAACCTCATAACGTGTCCATGGCCAATACATCATATATTACCCAGGAAGTCGGACATGCCGTGTGACTTCAGGTTGCCAGAGCACGATAACGCACACCTCAGACTTGGGTGCGTTGACTGGTAGCATTGCGGAGTCTATCTTGAGGTTAACCCGTCCACTGCGATTGTCACGGATTTCTCCTTCACTGGTAGCCTGGTAACACACACTCCCAGGTCTTTCTCTGCCTCTGTGGTGGATAGTGGAGTGTTTCCCATGTGGTATTGGTGTGCTGGATATCCCTTCACTGGTAGCCTGGTAACATACACTCCCAGGTCTTTCTCTGCCTCCGTGGTGGATAGTGGAGTCCCATGTGGTATTGGTGTGCTGGATATCCCTTCACTGGTAGCCTGGTAACATACACTCCCAGGTCTTTCTCTGCCTCTGTGGTGGATAGTGGAGTGTTTCCCATGTGGTATTGGTGTGCTGGATATCCCTTCACTGGTAGCCTGGTAACATACACTCCCAGGTCTTTCTCTGCCTCTGTGGTGGATAGTAGAGTGTTTCCCATGTGGTATTGGTGTGCTGGATATCCCTTCACTGGTAGCCTGGTAACATACACTCCCAGGTCTTTCTCTGCCTCTGTGGTGGATAGTGGAGTGTTTCCCATGTGGTATTGGTGTGCTGGATATCCCCTCTTCTTCCTTGAATTGTAGCAGCCACTTTTTGTTCCATTCCTGTAGCTTGGTGAGGTCTTCTGGTAGGAAATCCACAGCCAAGGGGTTCAGGAGAGCACTCACTGACCAACCCAAGGAGACAACACATGCTTAACCTTCTCACAACAATACTGGACTCCGCATAGGACACTGGGTTAGCATACCATCGCCTCTTCGGACATCTCCATCTCCGTCAGACTGTCACTCTTGGCTTCCTGGACTTGCAATGAAATACAAGGCTGGAGTTTCTTTCCTTGCCACAGACGCAGAACAATACATCGGGAACCTGAAAAAATATATATAATTGAGTTACACAAATGAAGAAAAAACTTATATCAGTGAAAATAGAAGGCAGGCATTACAGTAAAATCAAATAATAAAATACTGAAGAATTATATGTTGAAAATCTGAAAGGAAAAAGCAATATTAAGTTACACAAATGAAGATGAAAACATATATAAGAAAAGAATAAAGAAATAAAACAAATAAAGCTTAACACAACATAAGCATTAATATTAAAACACATAAGAATTACATGTTGAAAATCTGAAAGGAAAAAGCAATATTAAGTTACACAAATGGAGATAAAAACATATATAAGAAAAGAATGAAGAAATAATCCAAATAAAACCTTAACACAACATAAGAGTTAATATTAAAACACATAAGAATTACATGTTGAAAATCTGAAACGGAAGAGCAATATTAAGTTACACAAAAGGAGATAAAAACATATATAAGAAAAGAATGAAGAAATAATCCAAATAAAACCTTAACACAACATAAGCGTTAATATTAAAACACATAAGAATTACATGTTGAAAATCTGAAATGGAAAAGCAATATTAAGTTACACAAATGGAGATAAAAACATATATAAGAAAATAATAAAGAAATAAAACAAATAAAACCTTAACACAACATAAGCGTAAATATTAAAACACATAAGAATTACATGTTGGTTGGTATTATAAGATCATCGCTTCTCACATTAACAATCTCTAAAGGTCAAAGATGGGGTCCGTCAAGTTCTAATGAGTGTTTCTTCAGGTTCATGGTACAGAGGAAGGGTCACACTACCACCAGGGTCATAAAACTACTCCTGGAAATGCCCACAACTCCTACGAAAGCCTTGTCAAATGTGTGTTTCTTTAGGTTCATGGTACAGAGGAAGGGTCACACTACCACCAGGGTCATAAAACTACTCCTGGAAATGCCCACAACTCCTACGAAAGCCTTGTCAAATGTGTGTTTCTTTAGGTTCACGGTACAGAGGAAGGGTCACACTACCACCAGGGTCATTGAACTACCCCTGGAAATGCCCACAACTCCTACGAAAGCCTTGTCAAATGTGTGTTTCTTTAGGTTCATGGTACAGAGGAAGGGTCACACTACCACCAGGGTCATAAAACTACCCCTGGAAATGCCCACAACTCCTACGAAAGCCTTGTCAAATGTGTGTTTCTTTAGGATCACGGTACAGAGGAAGGGTCACACTACCACCAGGGTCATAAAACTACTCCTGGAAATGCCCACAACTCCCACGAAAGCCTTGTCAAATGTGTGTTTCTTTAGGTTCATGGTACAGAGGAAGGGTCACACTACCACCAGGGTCACAAAACTACCCCTGGAAATGCCCACAACTCCCACGAAAGCCTTGTCAAATAGGTGTTTCTTTAGGTTCAGGGTACAGAGGAAGGGTCACACTACCACCAGGGTCACAAAACTACCCTTGGAAATGCCCACAACTCCTGCGAAAGACTTGTCAAATGTGTGTTTCTTTAGGTTCACGGTACAGAGGAAGGGTCACACTACCACCAGGGTCATAAAACTACTCCTGGAAATGCCCACAACTCCCACGAAAGCCTTGTCAAATGTGTGTTTCTTTAGGTTCATGGTACAGAGGAAGGGTCACACTACCACCAGGGTCACAAAACTACCCCTGGAAATGCCCACAACGCCTACGAAAGCCTTGTCAAATGTGTGTTTCTTTAGGTTCATGGTACAGAGGAAGGGTCACACTACCACCAGGGTCACAAAACTACCCCTGGAAATGCCCACAACTCCTACGAAAGCCTTGTCAAATGTGTGTTTCTTTAGGTTCACGGTACAGAGGAAGGGTCACACTACCACCAGGGTCATAAAACTACTACTGGAAATGCCCACAACTCCTACGAAAGCCTTGTCAAATAGGTGTTCTTGGGCAAGGAAATGTCTTATTACAAAGAAAAAAATACGTAAATAAATAAACATCGCAATAAATGATGCAAAATAAAAAATAAATAAGTTACTCCAAGATATAAAAAAAAAAAAAAATAGCAAAATACATTAAAAATACCTCAGTGACTCCAAGAACACATTTTCCTACATCACTTTTTTTTCTTTCTTTTACACGAAGGGCATTAAAAAAAAAACTATAAAAAAGCCTGCTACTTACAGCTCCTAAAAAGAGTTCAGAGGGCTGGCCGAAAGAGAGGTCAATTTCAGGAGGAGAGGTGACCTGATACTCCCCGCTGACCTACTCAACATTAGGGAAAGGGCGCTACGGGACAACAGGTAAGCATGTGTCCCAGGTTACAGGTGCGCGCGTTCCCCTGTGGTCATTCCGCCCTCAGTGACTCCCACGACACACTTTCCCCTGAGTTAGGATAGTGTGAGGAAGAATGAATGAATAGGAAGGGTGGGAGAATGGATAACTGATTGCAGGATAAGGATAGAGAGGAGAGGATGGAGAGAAGGAAATGAAGAAGAGGAAGAGGATAAATTAGTTGGATAGAGGAAGAGGAGGAGAGAGGAAGATAGATACCTGGTACCCATTCACTGCTGGGTGGACAGGGGCGTAGGGTATCGGAAAAGCCGCCCAAATTTTTCCACTCCGCCCGGGAATCGAACCCAGGCTCTCTCGGTTGTGAGCCGAGTGTGCTAACCACTGCACCACGAAGCCCCCTGAGAGGAGGAGGAGCCAGAACACCACCTAGAATTAAGATGTAATATAAGCCATTGTAATAATGTCAACAATGAAAATACAAGCATGTGAATTATTTCAAAATGGCTCCAAAAGTTTGTACACTTTTAGAAGAACAACTTGTACTCTGGCATCCATTATGAATTTTAGGTAGGCAGTGGCTGAGTGGTAGCGTGCTGGGCCCACATTCACCGCGTGATGGACGACGCGGGTTCGAATCCCCACGCTACCACCTGGGATTTTTCAGTCACCGCCGAGTGGCTTAAAACTACCCACATGCTGTCCTGAAGACCATCCATCAACCCGGACTCGAGAGGAAACCGTCCAAGTGAATCAAGGAGGAGTTCCTGGGGGCAGCATGAGCCAAGAGAAGATGGCACCACTATAAACACTTGCCTGCGCCATGACGGGCTGGGGCCGAACACCATCCAGGCCCCTCAAGCAAGCCTACCGGGGGAGAGGAAGAGGAGGAGGAGGAGGAAGAGGAGGAGGAAGAACTCTCCAACTGAATCAAGAATGACCTCCCAAGACCCCACATGCTGTCCTGAAGACCAGCCATCAACCCGGACTCTAGAGGCAACCGTCCAGTGATCAACACTGTGCAACAAGTCTTTGGTATTGTTATGATTTAAAACTATCAGGTATTTAAGGTGTATCTGTAAAGGTTTCAGTGACAGCATGTTTAGTGCCACGATCGACTAGGTCTGATAAGAGAGCCTCCCATAACCCACTTAGCCTGCTGGGTACCTCTTTGGCCGACCCGGTAAGGGGTGGCTCTCCCGTCACACTGGTCGCGGGTTCAATCCCAGGCACCCGGGAATACCTTCTCCTTGTCTTGATTAATTTCTCGTGTGGGAAAATAGAGGAAATACAAAAATAAACACCCGGGTCATGACAGTGGTGGCATAGCGGTGGGCATCCCATCCTGCGGTTCTGTTGAGTTTCCCCGAAGGGTTAACAGGTAGGATGGCCCATGCTCCAAGGGTAATAGAAAATGGAAAGTGTTGGAGGTATGTCTCTACGGGGACACTGTGGAATAGTGAACCGATAGTGGTCACTGTCTAAGGTCTCAACACAGAAATTAATCTACATGGAGGGGAAAGTCGTGTAGTGCGGCGACTGTGCCTGATGAACGAGCCTCCCATAACCCACTTAGCCTGCTGGGTACCTCTTTGGCCGACTCGGTAAGGGGTGGCTCTCCCGTTACGCTGGTCGCGGGTTCAATCCCAGGCAGCCGGGGAATACCCTGATCTTGATTAATTTCTCGTGTTTCGATACACGCAGAGGACGCGTTGGGAAATAGAGGAAATAGTAAAATAAGCTCCCGGGGCATGACAAATGTACCACTGGGATACTTTTACACATTGTTTAACACATACACCAACACTTAAATGTTAACACACACTTCACAACATTCACACAAACGCATACACAAACAAACACCTTTTCTTAGTGTCTTGTCTATGTTGATGACCTCTGTAAGTTTGTCCAAATAAAGTAACCCTGACGGATATTCAGTTTCTCTATCCGGGAACCTATTAGCACGAAAGAACACTCGATACCACCAACATGTACCCCCCTGCTGTAGATGATCATGTTAGGTACTGGTATAAGTTTTGTTGGGCCCGCCTAATATGTGTCAGCTAGATAAAGATGTATACACCTCACCTTTACCTGCCACTGATTTTCTAACGTGGAAGTATCGTAGTGTTGCTAGTGTTTGACTAATGATTTTATGTCATGAAACACAACAAACGTGTCTTACCTGTGGCAGTGAAGGCTTGCTAGTGGGCGGTGATGTCTCTCTTCGCCGTGGACTGGAGGGACTGACACTTGTTCTGGCAGTCTTTTAATGGTTCTGGCAGTCTTTTAATGGTTCTGGCAGCCTTATAATGGTTCTGGCAGTCCTTATAATGGTTCTGGCAGTCCTTATAATGGTTCTGGCGCGGGGGAAGGCCTCCGTCTGGCGAGCTTCGATCTTCTAGCCAGCCGCCTTTCCCCGGGCATTGCACACGGCTAAATCTCCCTTGATGAGAACCTTACACTCCTGAAATAGCTGGGCCAGGAGGAGCATTTCTTCCTGGTCCAGCAGCTGTCTTCCCTCCTCCTCTTCTCGGCGGAGGGAGAGGAAGAAAGCGCCGCGTTCGAGCAACAACTTGAGTCTTCCGCCATCTTGAGATCTCTTCTTTGTGGATTTGTGGTCTCTGTCAGTCTCGTTTTTCCTCCCTTTCTTCTCACGTCTGCCTCGTGCTCTTAATATAACTGGGCCACGAGGAGCATGCCATTTCTTCCTCACCCAGCAGCTGTCTTTCGTCCTCCTCCGCTCGCGTTGAGAGGGGAAGACAACACCGCAGAAGACCAACTTGTATTCTCCGCCATCTTGAATTCTCTAGTTTCAACGGGGCCGATATGAACACTGCGCCATATTTGTAAACATTCCTGTGCCCAATCTCACATATTTGACGAGGCTTTCATGAGAGTCTGGGTCATTTCCTTGGGTAGTTTTATGACCCTGGAGGTAGACTGACCCTTCTTCTGTACGGTGAACCTAAAAAACACTCATGGGTAGGGGTTTCGGGCATTTCCAGGGGTAGTTTTATGACCCTGGTGGTAGAATGACCCTTCTTCTGTTCCGTGAACCTAAAAAACACTCATTAGAACATGGCAAGGCTTTCGTAGGGGTTTCGGGCATTTCCAGGGGTAGTTTTATGACCCTGGTGGTAGACTGACCCTTCTTCTGTACCGTGAACCTAAAAAACACTCATTAAAACACGGCAAGGCTTTCGTAGGGGTTTCGGGCATTTCCAGGGGGAGTTTTATGACCCTGGTGGTAGACTGACCCTTCTTCTGTACCGTGAACCTAAGAACACAGTCGTTAAAATTCGGTTGATCTCCTTTTTGGCATTTGAAAGTAGTTGATGGGGGAGGTGGAAGCGTTGAACAATACCAATCTATCCTTTTCACTGGTGGTCTGATGTGATTCTGTTGATTTCTCGACCTCATTTGAAATGCATGTTATCTTCAAATCTCTAGACGAGCCACAGAAAAGCGTGCAGACATCAATACAAGTGTGAAAACAGCGAAATAAGATTAAACAAGTATAAAGTCACTAGTAAATTACGTGTTCTAATGAGCGTTCTTTTAGGTTCACGGTACAGAAGAAGGCTCAGACTACCACCAGGGTCATAAAAGTAGTACCCCTGGAAATGCCCTAAACTCCCACGAAAGACTTGTAAATTACGTGTTCTAATGAGCGTTCTTTTAGGTTCACGGTACAGAAGAAGGCTCAGACTACCACCAGGGTCATAAAAGTACCCCTGGAAATGCCCTAAACTCCCACGAAAGACTAGTAAATTACGTGTTCTAATGAGCGTTCTTTTAGGTTCACGGTACAGAAGAAGGCTCAGACTACCACCAGGGTCATAAAAGTAGTACCCCTGGAAATGCCCTAAACTCCCACGAAAGACTTGTAAATTACGTGTTCTAATGAGCGTTCTTTTAGGTTCACGGTACAGAAGAAGGCTCAGACTACCACCAGGGTCATAAAAGTAGTACCCCTGGAAATGCCCTAAACTCCCACGAAAGACTTGTAAATTACGTGTTCTAATGAGCGTTCTTTTAGGTTCATGGTACAGAAGAAGGCTCAGACTACCACCAGGGTCATAAAAGTAGTACCCCTGGAAATGCCCTAAACTCCCACGAAAGTCTAGTAAATTACGTGTTCTAATGAGCGTTCTTACGGTACAGAAGAGGGCTCAGACTACCACCAGGGTCATAAAAGTAGTACCCCTGGAAATGCCCTAAACTCCCACGAAAGACTAGTAAATTACGTGTTCTTGGGCGGAGATATGTTTTAAAATATGGCCCAGAGAGAGAAGAGAATGGAAGAAAGGAAGGAGAGAGGGAGAGAGAAGAGAAGGAAATGAAGGAGGGAAAATATAACAAAGAAAGAAAGGAAGGAAATGAAACAGCAAAAGACAAAACCAGTCTGTCACGTCACCATCTCAGAGCCACGCAAGATTCAGACTCGACCCCTTCTCACATTTAAGGACATTATATCAAAACTACAGTACAATTTAGCTGTCCTTACCTTCATATGCTGCCTTAGTGTATCCGTGGAGGTTCTGGCCGCGGCTGGAGGGTGTGGAAAGCCTTAAAACCAGTGAAAATCGAGAAAACTAAGGAAGCTGTTTCACCGCGCATGTTGACCTGTGAGTGATTCGACCTTCTTACCAACTCACTTTTCGAAACCGTTCATATATTTCGTTGTTGTTGTTTATTATTTGCTAAGCTTAAAACTGACTTGTCTAAGGTTATTTTGTGTTTTCAGTGGTGTTAATTTGTAGATATGTAAAATTAGGTAGAGGGCTATATTCGTATTCAAGGGGTATACAAGAAACGAACCTGTATTGAATTGAGTTTGAAGCGGCTTGTTCACTTTCGATTTTTTTTTTTCCTTTACTACTTATCACGATTAAAAACTACCTTCCTTTATGAATATTTTGTGCTTAAGGTATTTGCATTCTTTTGTATGTGTATTACAGCCGATACTAAACTGTTCTAATCGGTATATGGCTTCTTAACCGTGTAGCAGCGACGGGCCAAATTTGTGGCTTTACCGTGTAGCAGCGACGGGCCAAATTTGTGGCTTTACCGTGTAGCAGCGACGGGTCAAATTTGTGGCTTTACCGTGTAGCAGCGACGGGCCAAATTTGTGGCTTTACCGTGTAGCAGCGACGGGCCAAATTTGTGGCTTTACCGTGTAGCAGCGACGGGCCAAATTTGTGGCTTTACCGTGTACCAGCGACGGGCCAAATTTGTGGCTTTACCGTGTAGCAGCGACGGGCCAAATTTGTGGCTTTACCGTGTAGCAGTGACGGGCCAAATTTGTGGCTTTACCGTGTAGCAGCGACGGGCCAAATTTCTGCCATGATATAAACCCCCAAAAGTAGATGATGCATAAACTGATCACAAATGCTTTGATATATATTATGAAATGGTTTGCGTGAGTGATGTTTTCTCATTAATTAACTTAGAGGGACCATTAAGACACATGATCCCTGCAGCTACCGGGTTGAATTTATAGTTTGAGATTTCTCACAAAAAAAACGGATCGAAACACTAAACATTTTTCTCTCCTTCACCCTCTGTGTTTCGAATTTCTCCTCCCTTTCTTTCCTTAACATTCCTTTTTCTTCTCTTCAGGCCCTCCCTACAAAATAAGGTTATATGGGTTTAAGGTCACTTCATATTTTGTTGCAATAATAAACAATCAATCAATCCTTTTCACTCTCTACTTCAATTCTTTCCATTTTTCTTCCTTTCTTTCTCTTCTAAAATCTTTCGACCGATCTCTTCTTCATTTCCTTCTCTCCGTTCTGCTTTATTTTATTTACTCAAGTCTTACGTCTCCGTCTATAGAGCTGATAGGCTTCCTTGAGGGGCCTGGATGGTATTCGGCCCCCAGCTCGTCATGGCGCAGGCAAGTGTTTACAGTGGTGCCATCTTGCTATTTCTATAATTTTTCTTTGTTTACTTGTTTGGTTTGTCCTTTCTGCCTCCTCCATTCTGCTTTTTCTTTTCCTTCCTTCTTCCTTTTTCCTTCCATTTCTGTGATTTTGTGATAATAATAATAATAATAATAAAAATAATAATAGGGGTTGGCAGTGTATAATTGGGATTCACAAATTACAAAATGAGGTAAATAGGAACCAGGTATACAGTAATAATAATAATAATAATAATAATAATAATAATAATAATAATAATAATAATAATAATAATAATAATAATAATGCATGTCAGATTAGTTTACTTGTGAATGCAAATTGAAGGAATATAAGTTTGATTTATTTTCTTTTTCTTTTTTCTTGTTAATTGTTTCTAGTTTAATTATTTTCATTCTTTCTCCTTCGATCTCTTTCCTTTCCTTCCTTCCTTTCTATCTTTTTTTCCTTCCTTCTTTTTCTTTTTTCTTGTTAATTGTTTCTAGTTTAATTATTTTCATTCTTTTTCCTTCGATCTTTTTCCTTTCCTTCCTTCCTTTCGATCTTTTTTTCCTTCCTTCCTTCCTTCCCCTTGCTGTCTTTCCTTCCTTCCTTTCTTCTTCCTTTCCTTCTTCTGTTATTTATTTACTTCTCTCCTTTCTTCCTTCCTTTCCTTCAATCCTTCCTTTCTTTCCCTTCTTCCTCTCCTTCATTCTTTGTGATATATATTTTTCCTTCCTTTCTTTCCTCTCTTCCTTCCTTCCTTCCTTCCTTCCTCTCCTTCTAACCATCCAAAGTAATACACTCTGGACCATTAGAAGTAGAAGTAGTAGTAGTAGTAGCTGCATCACTACCACCATCCTCACCCCCCCCACCACCACCCCCAGCGTCACCCTTCCTCTCCTCGCCCTTCTTGAAAAACGACACAAAACTGGACACCTGCGCTTTGGAAGACGATTTCGGGGAGAACAATTGGCCCTTTCTTCTCTTGGCGGTCGTGGTAGATGGGGACGGAGTGGCAGCGGAAGTAGAAGCAGTAGAGGCTGTGGTAGCAGTAGGCGGGGAGTCGGGATTGCCAGCGGAAGGAGGAACGTCCGTGGAAGTTGAGGGGTCAGTGGTTCCGGTACAACTAACACTACTGGCCTTCTCGGTAGTAGCAGAGGTGGTAGAAGTGGTAGTAGTAGGTGTAGTAGTAGTAGTAGTAGACCCCTTAGAAGCAGGAGTCCCAGGGAGGGCAGCGGAGGGCGACTTGACCCCCCCTGGATTCAATTTCCCGGACGGTGTTTTCCGAGCGAACATCGTAATCGGTATGAGTTTTGCCTGCTTGGGGGGCTTAGCGGGGGTCTTGGCGGGGTCGTCCGGGGCCTGGGGGTGCGGGGCGTGATCCTCCTCCTCCCTGCGGTCCTTGGGGGTGTTGAGGTATGTCCAAGTGTTAGGGAGAGTGAGGTCATTGCACCCGTACTTGTCGCGGATTTCTTTGCTGACATGCCTGTGGAAAGAGAGAGAGAGAGGGGTGAGTTAGAGGAGGAGGAGGAGGGGTGGAAGAGGGAAAGGGGAGAGGAATGGAGGAGAGAGAAATAGAAGGAAAGGGAAGGAAAGGAATGGAAGAGAGAGAAATAGAAGGAAAGGAAGGAAGGAGGAAAGGGAAGGAGAGGAGAGGAGAGGAGAGGAGAGGAGAGGAGAGAGAGAGAGAGAGAGAGAGAGAGAGAGAGAGTCAGGCAAGGGTGGGGTCAAACACAGCAGGCTACAAGGTTAGGTTAGGCTAGGTCAATCGCAAGAGGGCAGAGGGGGTGTTAGGGTCACGTCAGGTCAAAGGTCAACAGGGGGTGGGGGTGGGGGGTCAGGGTCAGCACTCACCACATCATGACTGCTTTCTGCGGCCCGTCGTCAGGGTTCCGGCGCCATCGTCCAATTTCCTGGATCTTGCTCAACACCTTCCGTTTGGCGATGTGATACCAGCCTGGGGGGAGATGAGAGGGGAGAGGAAAGTTTGGTTTAGTGGGCGGCGACTGAAAAATCCCAGGTGGTAGCGTGGGGATTCGAACCCGCGTCGTCCATCACGCGGCGAATGTGGGCCCAGCACGCTACCACTCAGCCACCGCCTACCTATATTCATAGTATACTGAATGCATTAACCTGTTATAGAAATATAGTAGTATATACTGTACTATATGTGTATGGTTTATCATATCGGCATTATGTATGGATGGTACGAAATAACAGTACGACATTTTAGTGTACCAGTACAGTATGAGTGTGATTTACTGGTACGGTACTAATTTATGGTGCTGTATTTTTTCTTTGGTACGAATTACGATAAAACAATCGTACCGCACAGTACTACATGCCTTGGTCGTACCCAAAGACCGGTACTACGAGCTCTGTGCTCTTCTGTAGGGGAATGGCTGGCTGTCTCGAAAGACCCGCAGCAGACCAGGAGGTGAATTACACACATTTTCTAAATTTTTTTCCTCAATTTCATCTTTGTTTTTATTTTGCTTTCTCCAAATTTCTTCTTTTTTTTTCTCTTTTCTTAAATTTTTCATTTATTTTATACATTTTTTTTTCCCATCTCCTTCCCTTCCTTTATACACACACACACACACACACACACACACACACACACACACACACACACACAGTCACAAAATATATACAGTACCCTCTCGAGTTTCGCGCTTGCTTCATTCCAAAGGTCTGGCGCTAAACTCGAGGATCGCGAAACTCAAGGTCTTGAAATCCATGTAAAAGCGCTTATTGGTTCCGACCCGTGGAAAATAGCGACTTTTCCGACTTTACTTCCTTAATGTCACAATTTTTTCAACTTTCCTCCCTTGTTATCTCAAAATACGTACCTTGTTGTGCACGGGGAAAGTTTAGACATTTAAGAGGTGGAAATTGTGTCTTTCTTCTTTGCAATAATTGTATATTCATGTAGTATATATGGTGCTGGAATAAAGCTTCTCTCCTAATAATAATATAAAAGTTATGACAGCCAAAAATATTGCGCATTTTCTCGTGGCCGTGATGTCTCATGTGGAAGCACCCCACTCGCTCTCACTCTCTCTCTCTCCTATACTTGCCCCTCCCTCTGTCAATGTCACCACCATATCAGTCATCAGAGTCACTGTCACTTTGATTCACCCACACTCTACTTCCGCCCAGAGCAGAGGAACTGCTTGCCACGTCACGAGACATGACAGATGTATTCCGAACAAAAGTGGAAAATGATCTGTGGCGCGCTGAGACGATTGAGTGTGTGTACGTATGCCAGATGTCTCCACCATTCTTCTGAGTCAAGAACTGCCTGTATTTTTGAAACGTAGGGAGCGTAGAGTGTGGTGATTATATATATGATCCCCGTATGGGTGGGGCGTGTGGCAGTGCACTTATATAAACGATCACCGTAATGTAAGGGTTAACAGGCAGAAAATGGGAAGTAAGAACAGATCGTTTTTATGCCCCAGTTGAAGGCGGCTGCCTCACACCTGTCTGGCAGTTCTGAATACACGCTTGTGATCCACGTGGTGTCGTCTGCTAAAGTAAGGGCGGTCGCTAGCGGTCACCCGTGGGACAGTTGGACAAACCTATTCTGTTAAAACTCTTTGTTAAAAATCATGAAATCACTGATATCATGATTGACTTTTCAAAGCCTATTGAACGTAAACCACTGCCGCTGCAAAATAGCTCACAGAGAGGCTCAACTTGCTTACTGTTTCCATATTTTCCTCACCACTCACAAAGATCACAAGCAGACAGACTAGAACTAAACCAGGCAAAATAGCTCACAGAGAGGTTCAACTTGCTCACCATTTCCTTATTTCCCTCACCACTCACAAAGACCACAAGAGGACAGACTACAACTAAACCAGGCAAAATAACACTTTTAATGCTGTGTGGTGGACAGCAGAATGACTAATTTCAGCGGGGAGATATTTCTCAGCCAATATAGTGGACCTCCTTCTTTTGACCTGTAACGCCTTGTATCGGTTCTTAGGTCCTCCTTCACACCTTCATACTTCACAACACGCACTGAGGGCCACTTTCACAGTCATTTTGTTTGTTTTGATCGTTACCAATGGCGGCGATCGCTGGTATAGTATTTCCACGTGAAACTGGCCGATGGGTAGTGGCTGTGGGGTTAGCCTAGTCCCGCACTTGCCACACACTCTCAATACCTCTCGCTTCGTCTGCAGCCGTTAGTACCCATCGGCCAGTCTCACGTGAAATACTAAGCAGTGATCGCCGCCATTGGTAACGATCAAAACAAACAGCGACTGTGAACGCGGCACTTTATAGTCACTTAACAGTCCGCACTTATACGCTTCACCCTGAACTTGGGTGTTTTTGTCCTTTTCTTTCCCTGGTTTTGCTTTTCTATGTCATTTTGAAATTTTTCACGATTACTTTTCACCGTCGCTGCCAAGCATTACAGGCAAAAGAAGAAGAAGAAGAAGAAAAGGAAAACAACATCGGGAGATCTACAATTTTCAAAGACTTGATGAAAATATTTTTGGTTTTTGGTTTGCTCTGCCAGTCCATTTTACGAGTCTCTTGGTGGGCCATCCTCCACTGCTCCTCACTAATCAGCCACTGCCGACATGTTTGTTTACATGCAGCCGTGAGGTACCCACGCTCGTACCCACAACCGTTTTCCATTCATAAGGACAACCAACAACTCGCTCCTGGTTAGGTATACGTGATGGTAAGAATTTAGGACGAAGCGCTAAACTCGAGGATCACGAAACTCAAGAGGGTAAACACACAACCTTTTTGCCTCATTCCCATTCTATCCACACACAACCTCACTCACTACTACTACTACTACTATTACTACCACCCCTCACCTCCACTCCTAGCCTCCCCATCCCCAGCAGCGGCAGCGGCCTCCTCCTCCGCCTTCCGCTTCCAGAAGTTGACGAACTCCCCCGACAGGAACATCTTGGTGTGACGATTTCCGTGTAGCAGCCGGATGAGGGAGGGCACGGCTGGAAGGACGGATGGATGAGTGGGTGGGATAGTAGAGTTTGTGGTTAGTTTAGTATACTAGTTAGGTTAGGTTAGGGAACGGCTGGAAGGAAGGATGGATGAGTGGGTGGGATAGTAGAGTTTGTGGTTAGTTTAGTATACTAGTTAGGTTAGGTTAGGGAACGGCTGGAAGGACGGATGGATGAGTGGGTGGGATAGTAGAGTTTGTGGTTAGTTTAGTATACTAGTTAGGTTAGGTTAGGGAACGGCTGGAAGGACGGATGGATGAGTGGGTGGGATAGTAGAGTTTGTGGTTAGTTTAGTATACTAGTTAGGTTAGGTTAGGGAACGGCTGGAAGGACGGATGGATGAGTGGGTGGGATAGTAGAGTTTGTGGTTAGTTTAGTATACTAGTTAGGTTAGGTTAGGGAACGGCTGGAAGGAAGGACAGCATCACCATTAGTCCTCTTCAAAACCTCTTAACATCTATGTAAATCTATGGATAAATCTCCCTCTCCTCTCCTCCCTTCCCTGCCATTTCCTACCCCCTTCTCTCACCTTTCCTACCCATTCTTAACCCTCCCTTCCCATTTCATTATGTGCGAAAAGTTCCGTTCCTTCACATGTAGAGGATTTTCAGTACCTTTCCGGTAATTGTTTTGTAGTTTAGTTAGACCTCATTTAGAGTAGGCAGTGCAGTGTTTGAACATCTATATAACTCTATGGATAAATCTCTTCTCTCCCTCTCCTCTTCATTTCCTACCCCCTCCTCCTCCTCTTCCTTCTCCTTTCCTCACTCTTCCTTTTCTGTCCATTCCACATCCTCCCTTCCTTTCCCTTATTCCTACCCATTCCTCCCCTTACCTGCTTCGGGGAAAGTCTTATAGAACTTCCTCCCCGTGACCTTCTCCTCCCCGCCTGGTGTCTCCTCCTCCCCCGGCGCATCCCCGCGGGGCACAGCGGCCACCCCCTCACTCCAGCGCGTGGGGATAGGCTGCGAAGGGCACAGACGCACTGCCTTGTAGGGGCCGAGGACCTTCAGGAGCTGCTTGTAGGCTGTGGGGGGAAGGGAAGGGAAGGGAAGGAAGGGAAGGGAAGGTAAGGGAAGGGAAGGTGAGGGAAGGAAAGGGAAAGAAAGGGAAGGGAAAGAAAGGGAAGAGATGGGAAGGGAAGGTGAGGGAAGGGAAGGTATGGGAAGGGAAGGTGAGGGAAGGGAAGGTATGGGAAGGGAAGGGAAGGGAAGGTGAGGGAAGGGAAGGTGAGGGAAGGGAAGGGAAGGGATGGGAAGGGAAAAGGGAAGGAAAAAGGAAAAGAAAAAAAAAATATATTGATTAGTTTTGATGCAGTAATCTCTCTCTCTCTCTCTCTCTCTCTCTCTCTCTCTCTCTCTCTCTCTCTCCTTTCCCTTCCCTTCCTCTTCTTTCCCTCCCTATCCCTTCCCTTCCCTTCCTTTCCTCTTCTTTCCCTCCCTATCCCTTCCCTTTCCTCTCCCTACCTCTCCTTTTCTCTCTCTCCCTTCCTCCCTTTCCTTCCTCCCTTCCCTTCCCTCCCCTCTCCTCTCCCCCTTCCCTTCCCTTCCTTACCGTGGTTAGTGGTGTGGTCGCCCAGCCAGAGACAGCCAATGACCCGCGGCTTGAGCTCCCGAGTCTTCTCCTTCATCTCCTCCTCAAACTCCGCCTGTTTCAACTTCAATTTCTCCTTGTTCTTCTCCTCGCCCTGGGAAGAGGAGGAGGAGGAAGAGGAGGAAGAGGAAGAAAAATATTAGTTTGCAACATTTTCCTTTCAACAAATTTCTCATCTTAAAAAAAAAAATAAGTATAAGAAATTTCAAACACACACACACACACACACAGAATTACATACACACACACACACACACACAGAATTACATACACACACAAAATTACATACACAAACACATGTACACACACACACACACACACACACACACACACACACAATTATGTACACACCAAAAAATTACACACACACCCAGACACACAGAAATACGCACACACACAATTACGTACAGTTACATACGCACACACACACAATTACGTACACAAACACACACAAAGAATTAAGTAAACACACACACACACACAGAATTACATACACACACACACACAATTACATACATACACAGTTACATACACACAACACACACACAATAACGTACACACACACACAATTACGTACACACTCAGTTATGTACACACACTTAGTTAAACACACACACACATACACACAATAATGTACACACTCAGTTACGTACACACACACACACACACACACACACAATTACGTACACACACACACACACACACACACACACACACACACACACTTACCAATCCAAACTCCACCTCCTTCTTGTCATCCCCTTCTTCCACCACCTCCATGCCTCCTCCTCCTCCTCCTCCTTCCTCCTCCTCCTCCTCCTTGCCCTCGTCGTCGGAGAGGTAGCCGTGAGGGACGAAGAAGTCATTGTCTACCTCATACTGGTCCTCCCCCTCCTTCTCCTCCTTTTCCTCCCCTTCGGAATCGCTGAGGCTCTCCCCGCCTTCCTCCTCCTCCCAATCATCGTCGCTGTCGTATTCATAGTCGAAGATGTCCTGGGGAGGGAAGGGACATGGTTAGGTAAGGTAAGGTAAGGTAAGGTAAGGTTAGGTTAGGTTGGGTTAGGTTAGGTAAGGTTAGGTTAAGTTAGATTAGGTTAGATTAGATTTGGTTAGGTTAGATTAGGTTAGGTTAGGTAAGGTTAGGTTAGGTAAGGTTAGGTTAGGTAAGGTTAGGTTAGATTAGGTTAGGTTTGGTTAGATTAGGTTTGGTTAGATTAGGTTTGGTTAGGTTAGGTAAGGTTAGGTAAGGTAATGTTGGGGAAGTTAGATTAGGTAAGGTAAGGTAAGGTAAGGTAAGGTTGTGTTAGGTAAGGTTAGATTAGGTTAGGTAAGGTTGGGTAAGTTAGATTAGGTTTGGTTAGGTCAGGTTTTGGTATGGTAAGGTAAGGTTTGATTAGGCAAGGTCAGGTTTTGGTAAGGTAAGGTAAGGTAAGGTTAGATTAGGTTAGGTTAGGTTTGGTTAGATTAGGTTAGATTATGTTTGGTTAGTTTAGATTAGGGAGTGACATGGGTAAGTTAAGGTAAGGTAAGGGAGGGAGGGAAAGGAAGGGAAGGGAGAGGGAGAAAATGGAGGGAAATGAGCGAAGGAAAGAGAGGGAAGGGAGAGAAATAAGAGAAGGAAAGAGAAGGGAGGGAGGGAAACGAGAAGGAAGGGAGAGAAATAAGGGAAGGAAAGAGAGAGAGAGAGAGGAAGGGAGAAGGAAGGAAGAGAAGGAGAAAAAGAAAGGGAAAGGAAGATGAAAAAGAAGGAAAAAAAAAAAAAAAAAAAGGATAAATAGGAAATAGGATCTCTCTCTCTCTCTCTCTCTCTCTCTCTCTCTCTCTCTCTCTCTCTCTCTCTCTCTCTCTCTCTCTCTCTCTCACAAAGACACCCATCTCTCTCTCCCTCTCCCTCCCTCAGCCTCTCTCTCTCTCTCTCTCTCTCTCTCTCTCTCTCTCTCTCTCTCTCTCTCTCTCTCTCTCTCTCTCTCTCCCCCACCCCCCAGACCCACCTCCTTAGCCAGGGGTCGGCGGGGCCCCACCCTGGCGCCCCGCTTGGTCCAGGTTCCCCAGTAGGCGGGGCGACGGTTCTCACAGAAGGCCAGCAGCTTGGCCCGCCCCACCCCACCCCGCCGCCCCGCCCCGGATGTGGCTGCCGGGGCGGGGGTGGATAGTATGGATTCCACTTCCTCCTCCTTGTCCTCTTCCTCTTCTGTTTGGGGTGAGAGATGGGTGAGTTAGGTAAGGGAGGGAGGAGGGAGGAAAGGAAGGAAAGGGAGGAGGAGGAAAGGAAGGAAGGGAGGAAAGGTAGGAAGGAAGGAAGGAAGGAAGGAAAGGACGAGAAGGAAGGAAGGAAGGAAGGAAAGGGAAGGGAAGGGAAGGGAAGGACGAGAAGGAAGGAAGGAAGGAAGGAGGAGAAAGGAGAAAGGAAGGAGGAGGAAAGGAAGGAAGGAAGGAAGGAAGAGAAGGAAAGGGAAGAAAAGGGAGAGAAGGAAAGGGAGGAAGGGAGAGAAAAAATGGAAGGAATTACATTTGGGTCAAGGGGCAACACACACACACACACACACACCCTTCCCTTCTTTCCTCTCCCTTCTCTTCCATTCCCTCCCATCCCTTCCCTCTCCTCTCCCATCCTCCCTTCCCATCCCATCCCTTCCCATCCCATCCCTTCCCTTCCCATCCTTTCCCTTTTTATCTCCCTTCCTTTCCATCCCGTCTCTCTCTTCCCTTCCCATCCCTTCCCATCCCATCCCATCCTTTCCCTTCCCATCCCATTCCATCCCATCCCTCCCCTTCCTTCCCACCCCACCCCATCCCTCCCACACACTCACGGATAATCATAATCTCGTCATCCTCATCCTCATCAGCAGCAGTGGTGGGGGGCCAGGTGCGCGGCGTGGAGGCTGCGTGGTAGTCCCCCGACCTCAGCGCGTCAAGATAGGTAGCCGCCCCTGACCCCTTAGCCTTCGGAGATGCCGCCAGGATATCCGAGAGGTGCTGCCGCTGTGCTGGGGTGAGGTGCGCGCGGTTGAGGGGTGCCAGTTGCATGTCCTCTTTGACCTATAGGGTGCGGCAGGAACGGAAGGTGATCAGGTTGAATGTTTTGTTTATTAAAGATTTTGTTGTGGTTTTTTTTATCTCCATTTTCTCTGCCTATTTCTCTCTGTTCCTTCCTTCCTTCCTTCTCTCCTTTCCCTCCCTTTCCATTTCTCTCCCTTCCTTCCTTCCTCCCTTCCTTTCCTTCTTTCCTCCCTCAAAATCCTCCCTTTTCTTCCTCCCTCCCTTTCCTTCTCTCCCTTCCTTTCCTCCTCCTCCTCCTCTCTCTCCTTCCTTCCCTTCCCTTCCCTTCCTCCTCCTCCTCCTCCTCCTCCTCTCTCTCTCTCTCTCTCCTTCCCTTCCTCCTCCTTCTCCTCCTCTCTCTCCTCCCTCCTCCTCCTCTTCCTTACCCTGAATTGCTTGAAGATCCCCTCCTCCTCCTCTTCCGCCTCCTCCACCTCCCTCTTCTTTGCCACGAAGAAGGAGGCAAATTTATCCTTCAACTTGTTCTCCTTGTTCTTCTTCTCCTCCTCCTTCTGCTTTCTGCCTTCCTCCTTCTGCCTCCTCTCCTCCTCCCTCTTCTGCTGTTCCTCCTCCTTCTTCTGCTTCTTCGCGCTGTGGGAGAAGAGTGAACACGGATGAAATGAGGATGATTTGGCGGACTCTGGGAACGGATGAATCAACTCCACGTCAATTCTTAACGACCACACGGGAAAAAGCGTGGATTGGAACGGATGAATAGACTCCCCATCAATTCTGAGCGACTGTGCGGGAAATATCGCTTCCGAACTTGGCTGTGGATTGCAACGGATGAATAGACTCCCCATCAATTCTGAGCGACCGGACAGGAGTGGATTGCAACGGATGAATCAACTTCCCATCAATTCTGAGCGACCGGACAGGAAATATCGCTTCCGAACTTGGCCGTGGATTGGAACGGATGAATCAACTCCGTCAATTCTGAGCGACCGGACAGGAAATATCACTTCCGAACTTGGCGGTGGATTGGAACGGATAAATCAACTCCCCATCAATTCTGAGCGACCATACGGGAAATATCGCTTCCGAACTTGAATGGCCGAGAGGATTGAATAAGTTCCGAGGCTTGACTAATAATAATAATAATAATAATAATAATAATAATAATAATAATCATCAACTTACTCAATCTCCTGCTGTTTCCTCTTCCTCAAATCCTCCTTCTGCTTCTCCTTCTCTTCCTTCTTCTCCTTCCTCTTCCTCTCCTTCTCCGCCTGTTCCTCCATTCTCTTCCTCTCCCTCTCCTTCCTCTTCTCCTCCCTCTCCTTCCTCTTCTCTTCTCTCTCTCTCTCTTTCTCTAATTGCTTTGGGGTCAATTTCTTCGGTTTGTGGACATTGGAAAGTAGATTTGTCTTCTTGTCTTCTTTTTCTTCCTTCTTTTCTTCCTCTCCTCCTCCTCCTCCTTCCTTCTTTTCCTCCTCCTCTTCCTCCTCTTCTTCTTCTGTGGATTTTTTTTCTTCATTGTCTTCATCCTCCTCCATTTTGTCATCATCGTCATCATCTTCTTCACTGTTGTCTTCCTCCTCCTCCTCCTCTTCCTCCTTTTTCTCTTCTTCTTCCTCCTCAATTTTCTTCTTTTCTTCACTTGTCTTCATCTTTTCTTCGCTTGTTTTTGTTTTTTCTTCGCTAGTTTTTGTTTTGTCTTCATTTGTCTTCTTGTCTTCGCTTGTCTTCACTTTGTCTTCAGTTGTCTTCTTCCTGTCTTCACTTGTTTTTGTTTTTCCTTCGCTCGTTTTCACTTTTTCTTCGTCTTTCTTAATTTTGTCTTCATTTGTCTTCTTGTCTTCGCTTGTCTTCACCTTGTCTTCAGTCGTCGTCTTCCTGTCTTCGCTCGTTTTCGTTTTTGCTTCGTTTTTCTTAATTTTGTCATGGTTTGTCTTCTTGTCTTCGCTTGTCTTCACCTTGTCTTCAGTTGTCTTCTTCCTGTCTTCACCCGGCGTTCGCTTGAAGGCCCCAAAGTAGCTTGTGATCTTGTTGGCTGATGGGGTTCTGAGCCTCTTGTTGTCTTCTTTAACTTTTTCTTCTTTTTCTTCCTTTGTTTTGTGGACTTTTTCTTCTTCGGACGTTTTTCCTTCCTTCAATTTGTCTTCATCTTTGTTTTCTTTTGATTTTTTGTCTTTTTCTTCTGCTTTTTCTTCCTTGTCTTCCACTTTTTCTTCCTTGTCTTCCACTTTTTCTTCCTTGTCTTCTTTGCTTTTTCCCACTTTTTCTTCATTTTCTTCCTTGTCTTCTTCCTCTTCTTCCTCCACTTTTTCTTCATTTTCTTCCTTGTCTTCCTTTTCTTCCTCCACTTTTTCCTCATTTTCTTCCTCTCCTTCCACTTTTTCTTCCTTGTCTTCCTCCACTTTCTCTTCCTTGTCTTCCTCCACTTTTTCTTCCTTGTCTTCCTCCACTTTTTCTTCCTTGTCTTCCTCCACTTTTTCTTCCTTGTCTTCCTCCACTTTTTCTTCCTTGTCTTCCTCCACTTTTTCTTCCTTTCCTTTCCCTTTCTTTTCTTCCTTCTTGTCTTCTTTTTCTTCCTTAGTCTTCTTATCAATGTCTTCCTCTTCCTCCTCCTCCTCCTCCTGTTTCTTCTTCTCTTGTCTTCCCTTCTTCCCTCCTCTCTTCCCCTTGTCTTCCTTCTCCTCTTTCTTAGTTTCTTGTATTTTCTTCTTTGTCTTCTTTTCCTCCTCCTCCTCCTCCAAGCGAGTCTTCTTCCCTCCCACTACCTTGTCTTCCAATTTTGTCTTCCTCTTCCTCCCGGCAATAGATTTTTCTTCCTTTTCTTCCTCCTCCTCCTCCTCCTCTTCCTTTTCTTCCTCTATGGCACTGCAGTCTTCACTCTTCTTCTCCTCCTCCTCCTCCTCTTCTTCCTTCAGCATCTTCATCTTCTTCCTCTCCTCCTCCTCCTCCTCTTTCTTCATTTTCTTCTCCTCCTCCTTTTTCTTCCTTCCTCCATTCTTTACATTTTCCTTCCCTTTTTTGTCCATGGAGGGGGAGGAGGAGGAGGAGGAAGAGGAGGAGGAGGGGGAGGAGGGGAGGAAGGCGGAGAGAAGCTTCCTTGTCTTCTCTGAGGGCCTTTTCTTCGCAGAGGGAGGGTTGTCTTCCTCAGTTTCCTCCCCTTCCGCTCCGCTGGGGGTGGAGGGAAGACTGTGGAGAGAGGAGAGAAAGTGGTTAGAGGAGGAGGAGGAGGAAGACAAAGATGAAGGGGAGGAGGAAGAAGGAGGAAGATGAAGAAAAATGAAGAAAAACAAGAAAAAGATTAAGAAGAGAGGAAGAGAGGAGAATCAAGAGGAAGGAGGAGGAAGACAAAGAAGAAAAAGATGAAGAGGAGGAGGAAGAAGGAGGAGGAAGATGAAGAAAAATGAAGAAAAACAAGAAAAAGATTAAGAAGAGAGGAAGAGAGGAGAATCAAGAGGAAGGAGGAGGAGGAGGAGGAGGAGGAAGACAAAGAAGAAAAAGATGAAGAGGAGGAAGAAGGAGGAGGAAGATGAAGAAAAATGAAGAAAAACAAGAAAAAGATTAAGAAGACAGAAAGAGAGGAGAATCAAGAGGAAGGAGAAGGAGGAGGAGGAGGAAGAGAAGAAAGGAAGAGGAAGGAGGAGGAGGAGGAGGAGGAGGAGGAGAAAGGTGAAAAATATATACAATTTGAATTCAGGAGGATCATTGCTGTCCTTATCCTCTCCACACACACACACACACACAAACGCACACACACACAAACACACACAGACGCACACACACACAAACGCGCACACAAACACACACAGACGCACACACAAACACACACAAACGCACACACACACAGACGCACTGATTGTGTATATCTCGAAAAAAGCTTTTGACAAGGTTCTGCACAAAATGTTAATCTGGAAACTACAGAAATGGAGAGGAAGAAGAGGAAGAGGAAGAAGAGGAAGAAGAAGAGGAAGAGGAAGAAGGAAGAGGATGAGGAGGAAGAAGAGGAGGAATGGGGAGGTTACGGAGTGGATGAAGGACTATTTAACAGGAAGAGAAATGAGAACAGTAATTATAGAAGAGAAGTCAAATTGTAGGAGAGTAGAGAGAGGAGTTCCAAGTTCAGGCACCAATGTTCAAAATTCTGAGCCTTTTTGGATAAAGTTAAAGGCCTTTTTTGAGACAATGCAAAGTTACGAGCCTTTTTGGAGACAATTGCAAGTTACGAGCCTTTTTGAGACAATGCAAAGTTGAGCCTTTTTGGAGACAATGCCTTTTTTGTTTTTTTTTGAGACAATGCAAAGTTACGAGCCTTTTTTGGAGACAATGCAAAGTTACGAGCCTTTTTTGGAGACAATGCAAAGTTACGAGCCTTTTTTGGAGACAATGCAAAGTTACGAGCCTTTTTTGGAGACAATGCAAAGTTACGAGCCTTTTTTGGAGACTATGCAAAGTTACGAGCCTTTTTTGGAGACAGTGCAAAGTTACGAGCCTTTTTTGGAGACAGTGCAAAGTTACGAGCCTTTTTTGGAGACAGTTACAGATGCAAAATTTAGCCTTTTTGGAGACAGTATCCCGAGCCTTTTTTTGGAGACAATGCAAAGTTACGAGCCTTTTTTGGAGACAATGCAAAGTTACGAGCCTTTTTTGGAGACTATGCAAAGTTACGAGCCTTTTTTGGAGACTATGCAAAGTTACGAGCCTTTTTTGGAGACAGTGCAAAGTTACGAGCCTTTTTTGGAGACAATGCAAAGTTACGAGCCTTTTTTGGAGACTATGCAAAGTTACGAGCCTTTTTTGGAGACAATGCAAAGTTCGAAAGACTGTGAAGAATCCCAAAAAAGACCTGGATAGAGCGTACAGAGAGACACAGTTACGGGAGATGGAATTTAATGCACACAAAAGTCACGTTATGGAATTTAGGGAAAAGTTTAAAAAGACTGAAGAAAATGTACAGGTTTGGAGAAGACTTGAAAGTCGTACATGAAGAAAAGGATTTGGAAATGACGATCGAAGACAAACTATCCCCAGAAAAGCACCTGAGCTATTTGGATAAGCCTACAGGATTATGGAAAATGTAGGGGTGTTTGGATAAGCCTACAGGATTATGCAAAATGTAGGGGTGTTTGGATAAGCCTACAGGATTATGCAAAATGTAGGGGTGTTTGGATAAGCCTACAGGATAATGCAAAATATAAGGGCATTTGGATAAGCCTACAGGATGATGCAAAATATAAGGGTGTTTGGATAAGCCTACAGGATGATGCAAAATATAAGGGTGTTTGGATAAGCCTACAGGATGATGCAAAATATAAGGGTGTTTGGATAAGCCTACAGGATAATGCAAAATGTAGGGGTGTTTGGATAAGCCTACAGGATGATGCAAAATGTAGGGGTGTTTGGATAAGCCTACAGGATTATGCAAAATGTAGGGGTGTTTGGATAAGCCTACAGGATTATGCAAAATGTAGGGGTGTTTGGATAAGCCTACATGATAATGCAAAATGTAGGGGTGTTTGGATAAGCCTACAGGATTATGCAAAATGTAGGGGTGTTTGGATAAGCCTACAGGATGATGCAAAATATAAGGGTTTGGATAAGCCTACAGGATTATGCAAAATGTAGGGGTGTTTGGATAAGCCTACAGGATTATGCAAAATATAAGTTGACTTTCAAATTAAAATACTTGACTTTCATATTAAAAAAATGACCTTCAAATTAAAAAGACTTTCAAATTTAAAAAAAGTTGACTTTCAAATTAAAATACTTGACTTTCATATTAAAAAAATGACCTTCAAATTAAAAAGACTTTCAAATTAAAAAAAGTTGACTTTCAAATTAAAATACTTGACTTTCATATTAAAAAAATGACATTCAAATTAAAAAGACTTTCAAATTAAAATACTTGACTTTCATATTAAAAAAATGACCTTCAAATTAAAAAGACTTTCAAATTAAAATACTTGACTTTCATATTAAAAAAATGACCTTCAAATTAAAAAGACTTTCAAATTAAAATACTTGACTTTCATATTAAAAAAATGACTTTCAAATTAAAAAGACTTTCAAATTTAAAAAGTTGACGGTAAAATTAAAACTTGCATTGATATAAAATTCGAACAGGGTAAAGACAGTCCTCTGCATTGAGATATGAGTTTAAATAATGGTCATTTTAAAAAACACCGAGATTCTATGCTTTAAAATTTATAATAAGGCAAAATATCCTTCGTTTTAAGTTTCAAAGAAGCGTTGATTCTGGTCCTTCGATATTCAATACTTTTTCCTTTAAAGTTTTCCGATACCGAGACATTTGACACACACGCACACGCACACACACACACACACACGCACACAACTACAACTAGGTAAATACACACACACACACACACGCACACAACTACAACTAGGTACACACACACACACACACACAGACACGCTTGCAAGTCACACTCATTCTCTCCTCCTCCTCACCTCTTCCTCTTCCCCTTCGATCCCTTAGGCCTTCCCCTCTTCCTCTTCTCTCCGGTCTCTCCCCCAGGGGCCCGCGGAGAGGCTTGCGGGGCAGGGGTGCGGGGCGTGGCGGGGGACTCCGATATCCTTCTCTTCTTCCTCTTGTGGGTGTCGGGGGAGGGGCTGGCGGGGCTTGGGGGGTCCGGGGTCCTTAGGGGCTTGGGGTCGAGCGGGGCGAATGGAAGGCGACCTGGAACGAACGTACGAACACATTAACGGGGCAGAGAGAGAGAGAGAGAGAGAGAGAGAGAGAGAGAGAGAGAGAGAGAGAGAGAGAGAGAGAGAGAGAGAGAGAGAGAGAGAGAGATGTCGACTCAACTGTGAAGGAGGAGGAATGAGGAAGAGGAGGAAGAGGAGGAGGAGGAAGAAGAGGAGGAGGAGGAGGAGGAAGAAGAGGAGGAGGAGGAAGAAGAGGAGGAGGAGGAAGAAGAGGAAGAAGAAAGGAGAAAGAGGAAGAAGAGGAAGGAGGAAAAAGAGGAAGAAGAGGAGGAAGAGGAAGAAGAAGAAGAGGAAAAAGAGGAAAAAAGAGGAAGAGGAAGAAGAAGAAGAAGAAGAAAAGAAAGTTAGAAAAAAAATTGCATGAAAAATATGAAAAAAAAAAGAAAAAAGAAACAAATAGATAAATAGCCAAATAGATGGATAGATAAATAGACAGATAGATAGACAGATAGATAAATGGTCTACTCACTCTGCTTCAGTTTCCTGTTGAGTGGACTGGTAAGCGGACTTGTGCTGGTGGTCTTCCCTTCCACTCGATCCACCTCACCCACTGGAAAATAAAAATGTGGGCCCCTTACTACTACTACTACTACTACTACTACAACTACTACTACTTCAGTCATTGATAAGACAAGTTACTAATGTATTCGACCTTGCTAATTCACTGTTTCTATAATCAAGGTTAGGTTAGGTTAAGTAAGGTAAGGTTAGGTTAGGTTAGGTTAGGTAAGGTTAGGTTAGGTAAGGTTACGTTAGGTAAGGTTAGGTAAGGTAAGGTAAGGTTAGGTTAGGTAAGGTTAGGTTAGGTAAGGTAAGGTTAGGTTAGGTTAGGTAAGGTTAGGTTAAGTAAGGTTAGGTTAGGTTAAGTTAGGTAAGGTTAAGTTAGGTTAAGTTAGGTAAGGTTAGGTTAGGTTAAAGTTAGGTTAGGTTAAGTCACACACACGCACACACAGAGTTATTAGGAGCACACACACACACACACACACACAGTTTTTACTAGTATACACACACACACACACACACACACACACACACACACACACACAGTTTTTACTAGTACACACACACACACACACACACACACACACAGTTTTTACTAGTACACACACACACACACACACACACACACACACAGTTTTTACTAGTACACACACACACACACACACACACACACACGGTTGGGCAGATGGTGTGTATCTGTACTTAAAGAATGCGTTTGATAAAGTACCACACAAGCAATTAATATGGAAACTAAACATGTTGGAGGTCTGGGTGGTTCAATATAGGACTGGATTATGGACTATTTGACGGAGAGAAATGAGAACAGCAATCAGGAATAATGAATCAAGCTGGATGGAAGTGACGAGTGGAGTCCCCCAAGGATCGGTGTTGGCTCAGATTATGCTTGTAACTTATATTAATGACATGACAGAAGGGGTGACAAGGTATATGAAAATGTTGCTGATGATGCTAAAATAATGAGACGGGTGGCTAATGGAACCTGTGTAGCCCTGACCCAAGACCTCGATAGAGTAAGCGAATGGAGGAGAAGCCACATGTTGACCTCATGCAGTGTTTCCAAGAGCCCTGTATTCCCGGAGATGAAGACCCACTTGCACGGAGAACACAGAATGACGCGGGTGGCTCATGAAGACTGCGTAGCCCTGAGCCAAGACCTCGATAGAGTAAGCGAACGCTCACACAAATGGGAAAGGACATTCAGTACAGAGAAGCGTAGCGTGATGGAGAATGGTGTGAGCAGGAGACGCATATCGGGGAACTAGTCTCCAAGTACGGCACTTTTCCTGTATTTCACAACTAGGTAAATACACGCCAATAGGCTTCACGGGTTTCCTAATGAGCTAACCAGACCTTGTTACCCGCCCACACTGTAATCTATCGTGTGCGCGTCGTATCTATGTTTGAAAGAGTTCACTGAAGGAGCGCTCACGGCATGATCCATTGAACCAAAACTATGCTGTCGGGAGAGGCGGGGCGGACACTGCACCCACACGTAACCAACAGACTAACACTACGACAACGGTTGGCTTGTTTGAGCGGCTAATCGTTTTTTTTTTTTTTTTTACGTCTACGCCTGTTGCGCGGGTAGGCTCGCTTGAGGGGCATGGATGGTAGTCGCCCCAGCCCGTCATGTAGCAGGCAGGTGTTTATAGTGGCGCCATCTTCTCCTGGCTCATGCTGCCCCCCGGAACTCCTCCTTGATTCACTTGGACGGTTTCCTCTAGAGTCCGGGTTGATGGGTGGTCTTCAGGACAGCATGGGGGTAGTTTTGGGAGGTCATTCTTGATTCAACTGGAGAGTTCTTCCTCCTCCTCCTCCTCCTCCTTCTCCTCTTCCTTTCCCTCATTCTTCCTCTCTCTTTGTCCGGGTTGATGGGTGGTCTTCAGGACAGCATGTGGGTAGTCTTAAGCCACTCGGCGGTGACTGAAAAATCCCAGGTGGTAGCGTGGGGATTCGAACCCGCGTCGTCCGTCACGCGGTGAATGTGGGCCCAGCACGCTACCACTCAGCCACCGCCTACCCTAACGTGATTTCTTGATGTATAAATAAAAACCCACACTGGCGGACAAGTTATATTTTTATACCGAAACTTGTTTGGTTAAAAATATAACTTATCGTCCGCCAGGCTGACTTGTTTGCAAATGGCACGGCGTTACGGAAGACTCCGGTCCTGTTGAGTGTGTCCAAATTCTGCAGGGAGGTTGTTGTGCATGTGAGGGCTTCGACAGCTGCATGGAGGTCAAGGTATGTGGTGATATGCCTACACGTATAAATTTGCCGTTAACTTCAATACGAGTGTTTGAGAGGCATTGGACGCCCTGTAGAGTTTGTCCGACTTCTGCGGGGAGGCTATTGTACTAGTGAGGGCTTGGAGGGGAGTGTCCAAGGCTGAAGGAAGGCTGTTGAACTGAGGAAGGGACACCTCGACAAACAGCAAGACACTCAGGGATCAGTTACAATTCTGCAGGGATGCTGGTATATAGTTGAGGGCTTGGAGGGCAGTGATCGAGGCTGAAGGAAGGCTGTTGAACGAAGGAAGGGACACCTCGACCAATGGCAACGGACACTTGGTCATCGGTTAGAATTAAAAATGTCAGTTCTCCGAGGTTCTCAGATACGATTCGTGACTTCCAGGAGAACGATGCAGCCGCCACGGACCTTTTTAAACACCTCGCTGTTGCCCAAAGTGCCATAGGGAGTGTGTCTTGACCCATCCGCTGCGATTGCCACGGATTTCGCCCTCACTGGTAGCCTGGTAACATACACTCCCAGGTCTTTCTCTGCCTCTGTGGTGGATAGTGGAGTGTTTCCCATGTGGTATTGGTGTGCTGGATATCCCTTCACTGGTAGCCTGGTAACATACACTCCCAGGTCTTTCTCTGCCTCTGTGGTGGATAGTGGAGTGTTTCCCATGTGGTATTGGTGTGCTGGATATCCCTTCACTGGTAGCCTGGTAACACACACTCCCAGGTCTTTCTCTGCCTCTGTGGTGGATAGTGAAGTGTTTCCCATGTGGTACTGGTGTGCTGGATATCCCTTCACTGGTAGCCTGGTAACATACACTCCCAGGTCTTTCTCTGCCTCTGTGGTGGATAGTGGAGTGTTTCCCATGTGGTATTGGTGTGCTGGATATCCCTTCACTGGTAGCCTGGTAACATACACTCCCAGGTCTTTCTCTGCCTCTGTGGTGGATAGTGGAGTGTTTCCCATGTGGTATTGGTGTGCTGGATATCCCTTCACTGGTAGCCTGGTAACATACACTCCCAGGTCTTTCTCTGCCTCTGTGGTGGATAGTGGAGTGTTTCCCATGTGGTATTGGTGTGCTGGATATCCCTTCACTGGTAGCCTGGTAACATACACTCCCAGGTCTTTCTCTGCCTCTGTGGTGGATAGTGGAGTGTTTCCCATGTGGTATTGGTGTGCTGGATATCCCTTCACTGGTAGCCTGGTAACACACACTCCCAGGTCTTTCTCTGCCTCTGTGGTGGATAGTGAAGTGTTTCCCATGTGGTACTGGTGTGCTGGATATCCCTTCACTGGTAGCCTGGTAACATACACTCCCAGGTCTTTCTCTGCCTCTGTGGTGGATAGTGGAGTGTTTCCCATGTGGTATTGGTGTGCTGGATATCCCTTCACTGGTAGCCTGGTAACATACACTCCCAGGTCTTTCTCTGCCTCTGTGGTGGATAGTGGAGTGTTTCCCATGTGGTATTGGTGTGCTGGATATCCCTTCACTGGTAGCCTGGTAACATACACTCCCAGGTCTTTCTCTGCCTCTGTGGTGGATAGTGGAGTGTTTCCCATGTGGTATTGGTGTGCTGGATATCCCTTCACTGGTAGCCTGGTAACATACACCAGGTCTTTCTCTGCCTCTGTGGTGGATAGTGGAGTGTTTCCCATGTGGTATTGGTGTGCTGGATATCCCTTCACTGGTAGCCTGGTAACATACACTCCCAGGTCTTTCTCTGCCTCTGTGGTGGATAGTGGAGTGTTTCCCATGTGGTATTGGTGTGCTGCATTGAGAAGAGACTTGACAAGACTTCTATAGGGGAGGTTCTGTACACTTGACAGCTTGGAAGGGCCGCATTTGAGGGTGGTTCTGTGTGTCAAGGGTAGTGGGTGGTTCCTGTACAGTTGACAAGACTTCTATAGGAAAGGTTGGTGTACACTTGACAGCTTGGAAGGGCAGCATTCAAGGGTGGTTCTGTGCGTCAAGGGTACAGTTGACAAGACTTCTATAGGGAAGGTTGTTGTACACTTGACAGCTTGGAAGGGCAGCATTTGAGGGCGATTCTGTGCGTCAAGGGTACAGTTGACAAGACTTCTATAGGGGAGGTTGGTGTACAGTTGACAGCTTGGAATAAACTGAGTATCTTATGTCTATCACTGAAGGACCTGGCTGCCTACACGAGGGATTGACTCAGTGATGGCCCAGCGAGGCATGGATGGAGTGTTTATGAAGTCAATCCGCAGCAGCAATGACGTACAGGGATGTCACGCCGTGCACCCAAGACCTCTCTTACAATGTACTTGCTCATCAACCTTCTAGTACACAAGGAAGCATGACTGGTGCTTAAAATATCCTTTATTTAACAGCACAGTCATCCCTCAAATAGTACGGTTTTCAATAGTTCTCTGAAAATCCACATAAAACCGTACTATTTGAGGGACAACTATACTGTTAAATAAAGGATATGTTACGGTTTTCAATAGTTCTCTGAAAATCCACATAAAACCGTACTATTTGAGGGACAACTATACTGTTAAATAAAGGATATGTTATGCATCACAGAAGACTTTTTAGGATTTTTTAATTTCCCGATGAGCAGGAAGTTTAAGAATCCTAAAAAGATCTTGTGACAATCCATTTAAAACTGAAACCGAACTATTGAAAACCGTACTATTTGAGGGATGACTGTATAATTTTTTTTCTAGAATACGTAATAGATTTTACATGGAAAGGAAGGAATACGGACAACTGTGAAGGGATGTTACGGATCTTGCTGCTGTACCAGGCTATTTTCCACGCTGGTTTCGCTCAAATTCACTGTCAATAATTTTCCCTCATAATACCAGGCTATTTTCCATGTTGCTTTCGCTCAAATTCACTGTCAATAATTTTCCCTCATAATACCAGGCTATTTTCCATGTTGCTTTCGCTCAAATTCACTGTCAATAATTTTCCGTCATAATACCAGGCTATTTTCCACATTGCCTTCACTCAAATTCACTGTCAAGAATTTTCCGTCAAAATACCAGGCTATTTTCCATGTTGCTTTCACTCAAATTCACTGTCAAGAATTTTCCGTCAAAATACCAGGCTATTTTCCATGTTGCTTTCGCTCAAATTCACTGTTAATAATTTTCCCTCATAATACCAGGCTCTTTTCCATGTTGCTTTCACTCAAATTCACTGTCAAGAATTTATTTTCCATGTTGGTTTCCCTCAAATTCACTGTCAATAATTTTCCATCATAAAACCAGGCTATTTTCCATGTTGCTTTCACTCAAATTCACTGTCAATAATTTTCCATCATAATACCAGGCTATTTTCCATGTTGCTTTCACTCAAATTCACTGTCAAGAATTTTCCGTCAAAATACCAGGCTATTTTCCATGTTGCTTTCGCTCAAATTCACTGTCAAGAATTTTCCCTCATAATACCAGGCTATTTTCCATGTTGCTTTCGCTCAAATTCACTGTCAATAATTTTCCCTCATAATACCAGGCTATTTTCCATGTTGCTTTCGCTCAAATTCACTGTCAATAATTTTCCCTCATAATACCAGGCTATTTTCCATGTTGCTTTCACTCAAATTCACTGTTAAGAATTTTCCGTCATAATACCAGGCTATTTTCCATGTTGCTTTCACTCAAATTCACTGTTAAGAATTTTCCATCATAAAACCAGGCTATTTTCCATGTTGCTTTCACTCAAATTCACTGTTAATAATTTTCCGTCATAATACCAGGCTATTTTCCATGTTGCTTTCACTCAAATTCACTGTCAATAATTTTCCATCATAATACCAGGCTATTTTCCATGTTGCTTTCACTCAAATTCACTGTCAATAATTTTCCATCATAATACCAGGCTATTTTCCATGTTGCTTTCACTCAAATTCACTGTTAAGAATTTTCCGTCATAATACCAGGCTATTTTCCATGTTGCTTTCACTCGAGTTCCATTTGCGACTAAAATATTATGCCCAGGACGTTCAAACCCTCCCACCAAGAATAGGAATCGGACCTGCTGGCGGTGAACATATCAGCACGGAGGTCATTTTGATTGGAAGGAAGAGGTTGTGCCCTTACTTTAGAACAGAGCACAGGCGCACAAAAAAGACTTGACCATCTTCCCATGAGAATGATAGCTAAAGATTTGCAGCCACTCTCAACTGTAGAAGATGATGGATTTAAACAATATTCACACAGCAAGAATCCAGACTATGAATCATCTAGTCGCAGAGAGTTGAGGTTTTTTTTATATTAATCTTTCCTTTTTTTGTGCCCTTGAGCTGTCTTTGTAATAAATTTATAATCATCTAGTATATATGGTGGTGTGATAAAACTTCTCTCCTAATAATAATTAAAAAGTTATGACAGCCGAAAATACTGCGCATTTTTCGTGGTTGTGAAGTGTCGCGGGAAGCACCCCACTCTCTCTCTCTCTCTCTCTCTCTCTCTCTCCCTGCTGACCAGACATGCGACAGGACACAAGGACAAGGTCTCTCCGTACAATGCTTTCCACTGTGACCTTAACTACCGGTGTTATCAGCCGCGGAAGAAGCCCCTCATAAATGATCGGCAGAGGAAGAGGAGGCTTCTTTTTGCCAAGAAGTATAGAGATTGGCCTCTTGACAATTGGCGGAGAGTGCTGTGGAGTGACGAGACCATCTTCTGTGTGAGTGGAGGAGGCCCTGCAAAAGTGTTCCGTCGCCCCGGCTCAGACCCCACCGACGCGCTACACACAGAAGACCACAAAACACCCTCCCAGCTTAATGGTGTGGGGATGTTTTTCTTATTATGGTGTTGGGGACTTGGTAGTGTTACCGAAGAACACAACTGTGAACAAAGTGTTTTATTTTGAACTTTTAAATGACCATCTAGAGGACTGCTTTCACAAGACACAGGCTCAAATCTTTCAGCAGGATGGAGCCTCCTGCCACACTGCTCCAGATGTCACACAGTGGATTGATGACTGCGGGACTGAGTGGATTAATGACTGGCAAGGTAATTCTTCGGACATTTCACCCACAGAAAATCTCTGTTAAAGGCAGACTAAGAAGATTGAAAATAAGGAAAGAAAACTAAATTATTGAGTATAGAAAACGTATTGAACTGTTAAAGGCAGACTAAGAAGATTGAAAATAAGGAAAGAAAACTAAATTATTGAGTATAGAAAACGTATTGAACTCGGAAAGGGAGACTAAAACGATTGAAAATAAGGAAAGAAAAGAAATAATTGAGTATAGAAAACGTATTGAACTCGGAAAGGGAGACTAAGAAGATTGAAAATAAGGAAAGAAAACTAAATTATTGAGTATAGAAAACTTATTGGACTGTTAAAGGCAGACTAAGAAGATTGAAAATAAGGAAAGAAAACTAAATTATTGAGTATAGAAAACGTATTGAACTGTTAAAGGCAGACTAAGAAGACTGAAAATAAGGAAAGAAAACTAAATTATTGAGTATAGAAAACGTATTGAACTGTTAAAGGCAGACTAAGAAGATTGAAAATAAGGAAAGAAAACTAAATTATTGAGAATAGAAAACGTATTGAACTGTTAAAGGCAGACTAAGAAGATTGAAAATAAGGAAAGAAAACTAAATTATTGAGTATAGAAAACGTATTGAACTCGGAAAGGGAGACTAAAACGATTGAAAATAAGGAAAGAAAACTAAATTATTGAGTATAGAAAACGTATTGAACTGTTAAAGGCAGACTAAGAAGATTGAAAATAAGGAAAGAAAACTAAATTATTGAGTATAGAAAACGTATTGAACTCGGAAAGGGAGACTAAAACGATTGAAAATAAGGAAAGAAAACTAAATTATTGAGTATAGAAAACGTATTGAACTGTTAAAGGCAGACTAAGAAGATTGAAAATAAGGAAAGAAAACTAAATTATTGAGTATAGAAAACGTATTGAACTCGGAAAGGGAGACTAAAACGATTGAAAATAAGGAAAGAAAAGAAATAATTGAGTATAGAAAACATATTGGACTGTTAAAGGCAGACTAAGAAGATTGAAAATAAGGAAAGAAAACTAAATTATTGAGTATAGAAAACGTATTGGACTGTTAAAGGCAGACTAAGAAGATTGAAAATAAGGAAAGAAAACTAAATTATTGAGTATAGAAAACGTATTGGACTGTTAAAGGCAGACTAAGAAGATTGAAAATAAGGAAAGAAAACTAAATTATTGAGTATAGAAAACGTATTGAACTGTTAAAGGCAGACTAAGAAGATTGAAAATAAGGAAAGAAAACTAAATTATTGAGTATAGAAAACGTATTGAACTGTTAAAGGCAGACTAAGAAGATTGAAAATAAGGAAAGAAAACTAAATTATTGAGTATAGAAAACGTATTGAACTCGGAAAGGGAGACTAAAACGATTGAAAATAAGGAAAGAAAACTAAATTATTGAGTATAGAAAACGTATTGAACTCGGAAAGGGAGACTAAAACGATTGAAAATAAGGAAAGAAAACTAAATTATTGAGTATAGAAAACGTATTGAACTCGGAAAGGGAGACTAAAACGATTGAAAATAAGGAAAGAAAACTAAATTATTGAGTATAGAAAACGTATTGGACTGTTAAAGGCAGACTAAGAAGATTGAAAATAAGGAAAGAAAACTAAATTATTGAGTATAGAAAACATATTGAACTCGGAAAGGGAGACTAAAACGATTGAAAATAAGGAAAGAAAACTAAATTATTGAGTATAGAAAACGTATTGAACTCGGAAAGGGAGACTAAAACGATTGAAAATAAGGAAAGAAAACTAAATTATTGAGTATAGAAAACGTATTGAACTCGGAAAGGGAGACTAAAACGATTGAAAATAAGGAAAGAAAACTAAATTATTGAGTATAGAAAACTTATTGAACTCGGAAAGGGAGACTAAAACGATTGAAAATAAGGAAAGAAAAGAAATAATTGGGTACGGGAAGTGTTCGTTAACCTGGTGATGGAAGCAGCAGGGATCATGTTTCTTAACCCTTTCCTTGCGCGCAGTGTGGACGTGACTATCCCCTCAGGCGCAGTCAGGCAGCCCAATTGGGGGTCTCTTTTAACCTCTGTATCTCAAACACTATTCATCACAGCTAAAGACCAAAAACACCATTGGAAAGAGGAGGTCCAGATCTATGGGAGTTGGTTATGTATGCCTCTCTTGTGAACGTACCGGCACGTTCAGGGAGTGTTGAATGTTAACACTTACGTCGGTGTGTGTGGGATGATCAGCCGTATTGAGGGAACTGTGGACATCTCTCCTTCAGATTCTGGCAAGGGAGTATTGGCAACTGCAATATTTACAACTATTTGGTCAAAGAATCCGTCAGGTAACAGGTGAAGCTATGCAAAAATGTCGCTGTATTGGGAAAGAACATCCACCAGTGACTCATCCGTAGGTTTGCCGCGCTGGGCTGGTATGATTTTCCACCAAATTTAGCGAAGAACACACTCAATTGGCAATGCTGATTTTCCACCAAATTTAGCGAAGAACACACTCAATTGGCAATGCTGATTTTCCACCAAATTTAGTGAAGAACACACTCAATTGGCAATACTGTGTTGTGGGAATTAGTGCTGGAACACACTCATACGCGGGAGATTTGAGTGTGGGTGGAGGTCACAGCAAGCGTTTAGCACCACCAGCAAATACGCCTAACACTCACTGCGAGCGTTTAGCAATGAAAGGGTTAAAGGAAAGCCGCGCAGACGAAACACCTCAACACTCCCCAAGCCTGAAGCGGAACTGCGTAAGCGTTGGGGAGATTTTAAGCCTGAACTGCTGCAAAATCTTGGTGACTGTACCACATCACCTTCATATGGTCATCAAGAAGGGAGGATACCCAACAAAGTACTGACAACAAACGTAAGTGTTGATGTTCTTTAATTTCCGTTATATAAATAGTGCATCGTGCATGTCAACACTATATTAACCAAAGGCGGCAAATTGAAACTGATATTGGACATGCTGCCTCACCGAGCGCCTCCGAGGGTTTGGACAGTACAGGGAAAACATGAAAACACTCGTATGCCCCCGCCCAAGTATGCTCACAACTAAGAGGAAAGATTAAGAAACTATTTGAACAACACGCAGTAGACAGGCAAGGCTGCTACCATCTGCCATGACACTCTTCCATGGCAGGGACTTGGCAGGGGTTCAGGGAGGTTTGTCAGGAGAATAAGACCCAATCTCAGTTCATATGTCAGCCGGGGAATTCCTACTGAAGAAAGTTTTGTTTAGTCGGCGCAACGTCTGTGGTCATATGCCGGAGAGAGACAGAAGGGGAAGGAATTATAGGAGAAGGGAACAGACCCCAGGAGACAGGAAAAAGTTGGAAAGTTTGGTTTAGTGGGCACATCTGTGGTCATATGCCAGAGAGAGACAGAAGGGGAAGGAATTATAGGAGAAGGGAACAGACCCCAGGAGACAGGAAAAAGTTGTAAAGTTTTGTTTAGTGGGCGCAACATCTGTGGTCATATGCCAGAGAGAGACAGAAGGGGAAGGAATTATAGGAGAAGGGAACAGACCCCAGGAGACAGGAAAAAGTTGTAAAGTTTTGTTTAGTGGGCGCAACATCTGTGGTCATATGCCGGAGAGAGACAGAAGGGGAAGGAATTATAGGAGAAGGGAACAGACCCCAGGAGACGGGACACAACCCCCGATTAATACCTGGTACCCATTCACTGCTGGGTGGACAGTGGCATAGGGTATCAGAAAAGCCGCCTAAATTTTTCCACTCCGCCCGGGAATCGAACCCGGGCTCTCTTGGTTGTGAGCCGAGTGCGCTAACCACTGCACCACGAAGCCCCGGCCATGTTGAGCTCAGGCAGTGTTTCCAAGAGGCCTGTATTCCCAGAGATGAAGACCCACTGGCACGGAGGACACAGCATGAGGCACTTTTCCCAAGCTCAGTGACCTTACTAAAAGATTTCATTGCATACCAGCATCGTCAGCTCCGTATGAGACTCTTCAAAAGCAGAACTCGTGTCACAGAGACGCAGACGTTTGAAGGACAGAAACATCAATACGATTCTCTTAAGAAGCTACTCTCGGGAAAAGGACCTCGCCATATTAAATTACATAGTAGTTGGGACAGGCTGTCTGGGCATCACCGGAACTGTCTAATGGAAGGACTTGCACAAGGCCATTAACACAAGGGGAGCTGCTCTCAGGAGGAGGACCTCACCATATTAACCCAGTAGCAGCGGGGATCATGTTTCTTAATGGTCCCCCCAAGCAAGAAAAATGAGAAAAAATCACCCCTCACACAAACCATTTCATAATATATATCAACGTATTTGTGATCAGATTATGTATCATCTATTTTGGGGGTTTATATCATGGCAAAAATTCAACTCACTATTCAACTATTCAAATCACTGTTTCTCCGTAGCCAGGGCACGTAGAGACTTATGGATGGCGTCAATAGAAAAAGGAAGACTTGATGGTTAGGACAAAATCAATCTTATTCACTCGTGCAATGTAGGTTAAGCGTAGTGTGTGTGAACGGTTTGAGAAGGTGGAAGGGAAGGCCTCAACTGCAGCCCTGAAGGACCTGGCTGCCTACATGAGGGATTGACTAATGCCTGGCCCCCAGAGGCATGGAGTGTGTTTATGCAGTCAATCCGCACCAACAATGATGTAGAGGGATGGCACGCCCGGCTCAGTCGCCATGCAGCCAAGGCCTATCTTCCAATGTACTTACTCATCAACCTTCAACATGAGGAAAAGTTGGAAAGTTTTGTTTAGTCGGCGCAACATCTGTGGTCATATGCCGGAGAGAGACAGAAGGGGAAGGAATTATAGGAGAAGGGAACAGACCCCAGGAGACAGGAAAAAGTTGGAAAGTTTTGTTTAGTGGGTGCAACATCTGTGGTCATATGCCGGAGAGAGACAGAAGGGGAAGGAATCATAGGAGAAGGGAACAGACCCCAGGAGACAGGAAAAAGTTGGAAAGTTTTGTTTAGTGGGTGCAACATCTGTGGTCATATGCCGGAGAGAGACAGAAGGGGAAGGAGTTATAGGAGAAGGGAACAGACCCCAGGAGACAGGAAAAAGTTGGAAAGTTTTGTTTAGTGGGCGCAACATCTGTGGTCATATGCCGGAGAGAGACAGAAGGGGAAGGAATTATAGGAGAAGGGAACAGACCCCAGGAGACAGGAAAAAGTTGGAAAGTTTTGTTTAGTGGGCGCAACATCTGTGGTCATATGCCGGAGAGAGACAGAAGGGGAAGGAATTATAGGAGAAGGGAACAGACCCCAGGAGACAGGAAAGTTTTGTTTAGTGGGCGCAACATCTGTGGTCATATGCCGGAGAGAGACAGAAGGGGAAGGAATTATAGGAGAAGGGAACAGACCCCAGGAGACAGGAAAGTTTTGTTTAGTCGGCGCAACATCTGTGGTCATATGCCGGAGAGACAGAAGGGGAAGGAATTATAGGAGAAGGGAACAGACCCCAGGAGACGGGACACAACCCCCGATTAATACCTGGTACCCATTCACTGCTAGGGGGTGGACAGGGGCATAGGGTATCGGAAAAGCCACCTAAAGTACATGAGGAAGCACGACTGGTGGGCCTCACCTGGTTGCTCACCTGGTTGGCTACCATGTTCCAGTTAGACATACAGCTCGAGGGAGATATGCTAATAGTATATTAGGGTAGCCCACAACTTGCTGGCACACCAGCCACTCAACTATATAGTTATGTCCATAGCAACAAGTGCAAGAGAAGTGGCTGAGTTTTGTGCCATATGCACAAAAGAAAAGAGCCGGGAAAAATGTCAGAGTAGAGTTAAATTTCAATCAGTATATTCAAAAAGAGTTTGTCCCAACTGGACATGGAGATGCTTTTTAAAAGATGTGATAGAATCACAGCCAACAGCTGCATCAGACAAAGAGTTCCAGAGATGGATACATCTGATACTGAAAAATCTGCGTCTACATTCCAGTGATGTGTGAGGTTTAGCTAGCTTGAGTCTGTGACCTCTGGTGTGTGTTACTGAAGAGAGGCAAAAAAGATCTTGGGGTGTTATTGAGGATTGATTGTGGAAAATTTTCCAGCATTTGATGAAATCAGCTCTAATTAATCTACCCTGGACGGAATAAAGGTGAGTTTGTAGACGGTCTGCATAGGTAAGACCAGGCCTACCAGGGTTGCCAGGTCCGCGGTTTTCCCGCCCAATTGGGCTATTTTTCATTGGAATTGGCGGGAAGAAAATGGTATTCGCGGGTTGGCGGTTTCTTGGGCTGTTTTTATTGTAGTACGCGGTATTTTGGGCTTTTTATATTGGAAAAATTATTTTATATCGTTTTTTCACAAGCTCAGGCACAGCGCCACGCCAGGTGTGTTGTTGTCAGGTGACGATACCTGACGCGCCTGGCCATCTGCCTGGGTGTGACCTCTTTCCCCTCTCCCCAGGGGGATTATCAGTATTTATCATGAGGGCACGACCTCGTTAACACCGTCGCATGACCTCTCCCCGTGACCTGGACAGTATGATGAAGCCAGCAGTCTCTCTTCAACCACCACACAGTCACAACCAGCACCTTGGCTATCAGAAACAGTTTACTCTCTGTCGTGCAGTGAAAATGGGCAAGTGGGCTAAGTACGGCAAGAAATACAAGAAAGAATGGGAAAAAGAAGATGGTCTCAGAGAATGGATTTCTGGTGTGCCTGGTGATGACTCTGTTGCAGCGTGCAAGTTCTGCAAAACAACAATTAGAGCCCATCACAGTGACCTTGTCAGTCATAGCTCAACTGAAAAGCACAGAAAAAATGCAGCCCCATTTTCAAACATGAGAACATTATTTCAATCCGGCATTAGAAAAACAAATGCCAATAACAGCATGAAAATTTGTGAACTGATATTAGCAGCTCACATTGCTTGCCATTCAAGCATTAACACTATTGATCACCTGGCTGAAGTTGTGGGAAAAATTTCAAATAAGGAAATCTCACTACATAGAACGAAGTGCACAGCACTTATAAACAAAGTACTGGGACCCTCTATGCTGAAGGAACTATGCAGTGATATCGGTGATAATGATTACTCATTGATAATTGATGAAAGCACAGACATCACCACAAAAAAGAAACTGTGTGTTGTTGTTCGCTATCCCAGCTACTCAAAGAAGAGAATTATCACTTCGTTCTTGGGTTTGGTGGAATTGGAAAGGGGCACAGCTGAGGTGGTCACAACATCTTTACTTGACTTCATAGAAAATCATGCCAAACTGAACGTCAAAAAATGCAATGGTTTGGCAACTGATGGATGCAACACTATGTGCGGGACACACAACTCTGTTATGTCAAGATTTCGTGCATTAAACCCACACGTGACACACATCAAATGCATATGTCATTCATTGCATTTATGTACGTCATATGCAATGCGAAAGTTGCCCTCTCACCTTGAATTCATGGTGTCACAGACATATAGATATTTTTCACACAGCACGCTTCGTCAACAAAAGTATGCAGAACTCTATTCAACAATCAACGTGGGAGAACAACCACTGAAGTTGCTGAAGTTGTCAGGGACGCGATGGCTGGCTATTGCACCATGTATAACAAGGATTCTGGAGCAGTATGATGAGCTGAAACTCCATTTTGAGGTAAGTTAATTATCGTTCATGTAACCCACTTGAATTACTTGTATATACGCATTTGCCCATCCCCTTAACCTCTGATTGTTTAGTGTGTGTGTGTGTGTGGAGAGAGAGAGAGAGAGAGAGAGAGAGAGAGAGAGAGAGAGAGAGAGAGAGAGAGAGAGAGAGAGAGAGAGAGAGAGAGAGAGAGAGAGAGATTAACCTTAAGTAGGTATTACATTGTCTAAGATAACATACTTCATAAAGTAGTTATAAAATAATAATAATAATAATAATAATAATAATAATAATAATAATATGTAACTTCTTCCAGATATCCAAAGATGAGGAGGAGAAGAACTACACTGCCGATTTGTTGTACCAGATGTACTCAGATCCTGCCAACAAGTTGTACTTGGCTTTTCTGCAGCCTGTGGTGTCCCAGGTCAACCGGGTTAACAAATTGTTTGAGTCAGACCGGTGCAATGCCAACAGACTCCTGGAAGATTTGATGTCCCTCTACAAGTCCATTCTCCAGCGACTCATGATGCCGCGAACTTTCTGCACGTGGAAAGCTGTGGCAGATTATGATGTAAGTAGCAAATGTGTTTATTTAACACGATTTAGTTTTCTGTAATAATATTACGAATAATGGTAGTAGTAGCAGCAGTAATAGTAGTAGTAGTAGTAGTAGTAGTAGTAGTAGTAGTAGTAGTGGTAGTGGTAGTAGTAGTAGTAGCGGTAGTAGTAGTAGTAGTATTGTTATATTGTTGTCTCACAGCATTGGCACAACTCTATGTACTCAGGCTATTGTTTTTCTTCGAGGCTGACCTTCAACCTATTCCTATTAGACGAGGAGCTGCTCTGACATGTTGTTAATGGGCCCTGATAACGGTCGGTGTAGGAGTAAACATTCACGTCTCCCCTCCTTATCCTCCCTTCTTCCTATTCTAATCTTATCCTAGCTCTTCTCTCTTCCTTCCCTCTTCTCATTTCGGTTCTTCACATCTATTATTATTATTATTATTATTATTATTATTATTATTATTATTATATTTATAGGTGAACGACGAACGGAACCATCTGCCGCTGGAAGCTGTGGACTTCGGTGTGAAGTTCTACATCGAACTGGGTCAGAGCAGGTTGGACAGCGGAATTGTTCACACCGTTAAGAAGCACGGGCGTGACTTCCTGATGAAGCTTCTTCAGGAGCTGCAGCAAAGGCTTCCATCAAATATTAACCATCTCCAGAGCTTGGATGCCCTGACCCCAGAAACCGTTCTCGGAGTGAGGAAACCAAGACTGCAGGAGCTGTCTTTCTTACCAAAATATTCGGGGGATATTGGTAAGCTCGACGAGCAGTGGCAAAGACTTGCAACTGTCAGCTGGCCAAAAGATGTGATAAACGACTCCGAAAAGTTTTGGTTAACTGTTCACAGCCACCAGGACGCCTCAGGGGAGCGGGATTTTAAGGAGGTAGGGCAGTTTGCTCTGTCCATGCTTTCGCTGCCCATTAGCAATGCCTCTGTTGAACGGGTTTTTTCCCAAATGAACTTGATAAAGAATAAACTTAGGAACAGGATGCAACACAAGAGTCTAGAAAACACATTACATGTACGTGCATTCATGAATAGAAACAACATGTGTTGTAGGGAGTTCGACCCCACACAGGAAATGCTGTCAATGTTCACAAAGGACATCTATACCAATGTTGATGAGCATGAGTATGTTGAGGTGCCTGATGTATAAATGTACTGAAAATAAACATATAGCATGTATGTTAATATACTCTAGCATGTAAAGTATAATTAGGTAGGCATTAATGTTAATAAAGGTACATAATTTGTCAAATATTTTTTTTCCTGTTATAATATAGCTATACGTCTCAGTCGTCTTGAGCATCATACTACTGATAATTCTAATTTTGGGCTGCTTTTGGGCTGTTTTTTGTGACCGAGGTCGCGGGTTTTGGGCGGGTTTTGGGATGGAATGGCGCGGGATATCAGTCCACGACCTGGCAACTCTGATCTGTGGTCATATGCCGGAGAGAGACAGAAGGGGAAGGAATTATAGGAGAAGGGAACAGATCCCAGGAGACAGGACACAACCCACGATTAATACCTGGTACCCATTCACTGCTGGGGGGTGGACAGGGGCGTAGGGCATCAGAAAACCCGCCCAAAGTACATGAAGCACGACTGGTGGGCATACAGCCGCGCCTCTTGGATAAGGACAAAGTCGAAAAGCACCAGAGGAAGACCTGTCAGAGGCTGCAAGGCAAGGTCCACGAGTACTAGGAAGAGTTCAGCCACGGTGGACGCCGCCCCAAGAAGCTAGTATCTAAATAGCACCGAATTATTGATCCCCGCTTTTCGGCCATAACTCAGAAAATACTGCACATAGAGGGATATATTGTGGATACCATTTTCATATAACAATAGGACGAAGAGGAAAAAAGACGAGAAGGGAAGGAAAAGAAATATCCATAAAAAACGCGAATTATAAACCAAAAAAAAAAAAAAAGGAAAGACAAGTGAAAAAACAAATACCCATAAAAAACGCGAATTATAAACCGGATAAAAAAAACGCAAATAGCAAACAAAATAAATAAAAGGTAAGAAAATAAAGGAAAACAAAGAAAAGCAGATAAACACTAAAAATATGACCTTCCTTGAGACTAAACAAATAAGGAAGGAGGAGGAGGAGGAAGAGGAAGAAAAGTCCCAACCCACCTTATTAACCACAAATATCTCAGGTCACCGGTAACTCCAGAGGTCCAGCGCCACACCACCTCTCGCCAGGGCCGCCACCTACCTATCTCGCAGTCCTCGTCCATGGCGGCCTCCAGGAAACACGAAAATAAGGGAAAAATGTGAAGAGTAGTTATCCGGCCGCCCTCTTCCCCTGTTTCTCCCGCCTCAGCTGTGCAGGATTTCGCGGGAAGGGCGCTGATTGGTCGAGCCGCGGGATGTAAACAAACCGCCAGCCAATCAGCGACGAGAATGAGCGCCGGTGTGATGGTTCTTTTCTGAGTCTGATAACCAATTTATTTTTTTATTATTATTATCCGCTGATTGCTTGTTATGGGTGGTTTGCTAATGGGGAACTAGGAATTAATTTGATGTTGGGAAGTGAGGAATTGGTCTTAAATAGGTGATTCTCAAAACCTATTCAGCTGAGCGGATGAGTTCAATGGCTTCAAACTCAGATATACTAATTAATTTTCCATTTCTAACCTCGGAATGGTTTTTATGGAGTGATTATTATATATTTGCGATGGGAAACGAGGAATTGGTCTTTTATAGGTAATTCAATATATAGTTTTGGTTCAATGGCTTAATTCAAACTCAGATATACTAATTAATTCTCCATTTCTAACCTCGGAATTACTTTTATGGAGTGATTTTTATATATTTACGATGGAGATGCTGGTTAACTCTTGCATAAGGGATTTGGACAGTACAGGGATGAAAGAGTGAATATGCTGGTTAACTCTTGCATAAGGGGTTTGGACAGTACAGGGATGAAAGAGTGAAGATGCTGGTTAACTCTTGCATAAGGGGTTTGGACAGTATACGGATGAAAGAATGAAAATGCTGGTTAACTCTTGCATAAGGGGTTTGGTCAGTATAGGGATGAAAGAGTGAATATGCTGGTTAACTCTTGCATAAGGGGTTAGGACAGTATAGGGATGAAAGAGTGAAGATGCTGGTTAACTCTTGCATAAGGGGTTTGGACAGTACAGGGATGAAAGAGTGAAGATGCTGGTTAAGTCTTGCATAAGGGATTTTTGGACAGTATAGGGATGAAAGAGTGAAGATGCTGGTTAACTCTTGCATAAGGGGTTTAGATAGTACAGGGATGAATTAAAGAGTGAATATGCTGGTTAACTCTTGCATAAGGGGTTTGGACAGTATAGGGATGAAAGAGTGAAGATGCTGGTTAACTCTTGCATAAGGGGTTTGGACAGTATAGGGATGAAAGAGTGGAGATGCTGGTTAACTCTTGCATAAGGGGTTTGGACAGTACAGGGATAAAAGAGTGAAGATGCTGGTTAACTCTTGCATAAGGGGTTTGGACAGTATAGGGATGAAAGAGTGGAGATGCTGGTTAACTCTTGCATAAGGGGTTTGGACAGTATAGGGATGAAAGAGTGAAGATGCTGGTTAACTCTTGCATAAGGGGTTTGGTCAGGACAGGGATGAAAGAGTGAAGATGCTGGTTAACTCTTGCATAAGGGGTTTGGACAGTACAGGGATGAAAGAGTGAAGATGCTGGTTAACTCTTGCATAAGGGGTTTGGACAGTACAGGGATGAATTAAAGAGTGAATATGCTGGTTAACTCTTGCATAAGGGGTTTGGACAGTATAGGGATGAAAGAATGAAAATGCTGGTTAACTCTTGCATGAGGGATTTAGACAGTATAAGGATGAAAGAATGGAGATGCTGGTTAACTCTTGCATAAGGTATTTGGACAGTATAGGGATGAAAGAATGGAGATGCTGCATGGTTAACTCTTGCATAAGGGATTTGGACAGTATAGGGATGAAAGAGTGAAGATGCTGGTTAACTCTTGCATAAGGGGTTTGGACAGTACAGGGATAAAAGAGTGAAGATGCTGGTTAACTATTGCATAAGGGGTTTGGACAGGACAGGATAAAAGAGTGAAGATGCTGGCTAGCTCTTGTATAAGGGGTTTGGACAGCACAGGGATGAAAGAATGAAGATGCTGGTTAACTCTTGCATAAGGGGTTTGGACAGTATAGGGATGAAAGAGTGAAGATGCTGGTTAACTCTTGCATAAGGGGTTAGGACAGTATAGGGATGAAACACTGAAGATGCTGGTTAACTCTTGCATAAGGGGTTAGGACAGTATAGGGATGAAAGAGTGAAGATGCTGGTTAACTCTTGCATAAGGGGTTTGGACAGTATAGGGATGAAAGAGTGAAGATGCTGGTTAACTCTTGCATAAGGGGTTTGGACAGTACAGGGATAAAAGAGTGAAGATGCTGGTTAACTCTTGCATAAGGGGTTTGGACAGTATAGGGATGAAAGACTGAAGATGCTGGTTAACTCTTGCATAAGGGATTTGGACAGTATAGGGATGAAAGAGTGAAGATGCTGGTTAACTCTTGCATAAGGGGTTTGGACAGTACAGGGATGAAAGAGTGAAGATGCTGGTTAACTCTTGCATAAGGGATTTGGACAGTATAGGGATGAAAGAGTGAAGATGCTGGTTAACTCTTGCATAAGGGGTTTGGACAGTATAGGGATGAAAGAATGGAGATGCTGGTTAACTCTTGCATAAGGGATTTGGACAGTATAGGGATGAAAGAGTGAAGATGCTGGTTAACTCTTGCATAAGGGGTTCGGACAGCATAGGGATGAAAGAGTGAAGATGCTGGTTAACTCTTGCATAAAGGGTTTGGACAGTATAGGGATGAAAGAGTGAATATGCTGGTTAACTCTTACATAAGGGATTTGGACAGTGTAGGGATGAAAGAGTGAAGATGCAGGTTAACTCTTGCATAAGGGGTTTGGTCAGTACAGGGATGAAAGAGTGAAGATGCTGGTTAACTCTTGCATAAGGGGTTTGGACAGTACAGGGATAAAAGAGTGAAGATGCTGGTTAACTCTTGCATAAGGGGTTTGGACAGTATAGGGATGAAAGACTGAAGATGCTGGTTAACTCTTGCATAAGGGGTTTGGACAGTATAGGGATGAAAGAGTGAAGATGCTGGCTAACTTTTGCATAAGGGGTTTGGACAGTATAGAGATGAAAGAGTGATGATGCTGGTTAACTCTTGCATAAGGGGTTTGGACAGTACAGGGATGAAAGAGTGAAGATGCTGGTTAACTCTTGCATAAGGGGTTTGGACAGTATACGGATGAAAGAATGAAAATGCTGGTTAACTCTTGCATAAGGGGTTTGGTCAGTATAGGGATGAAAGAGTGAAGATGCTGGTTAACTCTTGCATAAGGGGTTTGGACAGTACAGGGATGAAAGAGTGAAGATGCTGGTTAAGTCTTGCATAAGGGATTTTTGGACAGTATAGGGATGAAAGAGTGAAGATGCTGGTTAACTCTTGCATAAGGGGTTTAGATAGTACAGGGATGAATTAAAGAGTGAATATGCTGGTTAACTCTTGCATAAGGGGTTTGGACAGTATAGGGATGAAAGAGTGAAGATGCTGGTTAACTCTTGCATAAGGGGTTTGGACAGTATAGGGATGAAAGAGTGGAGATGCTGGTTAACTCTTGCATAAGGGGTTTGGACAGTACAGGGATAAAAGAGTGAAGATGCTGGTTAACTCTTGCATAAGGGGTTTGGACAGTATAGGGATGAAAGAGTGGAGATGCTGGTTAACTCTTGCATAAGGGGTTTGGACAGTATAGGGATGAAAGAGTGAAGATGCTGGTTAACTCTTGCATAAGGGGTTTGGTCAGGACAGGGATGAAAGAGTGAAGATGCTGGTTAACTCTTGCATAAGGGGTTTGGACAGTACAGGGATGAAAGAGTGAAGATGCTGGTTAACTCTTGCATAAGGGGTTTGGACAGTACAGGGATGAATTAAAGAGTGAATATGCTGGTTAACTCTTGCATAAGGGGTTTGGACAGTATAGGGATGAAAGAATGAAAATGCTGGTTAACTCTTGCATGAGGGATTTAGACAGTATAGGGATGAAAGAATGGAGATGCTGGTTAACTCTTGCATAAGGTATTTGGACAGTATAGGGATGAAAGAATGGAGATGCTGCATGGTTAACTCTTGCATAAGGGATTTGGACAGTATAGGGATGAAAGAGTGAAGATGCTGGTTAACTCTTGCATAAGGGGTTTGGACAGTACAGGGATAAAAGAGTGAAGATGCTGGTTAACTCTTGCATAAGGGGTTTGGACAGTACAGGGATAAAAGAGTGAAGATGCTGGTTAACTCTTGCATAAGGGGTTTGGACAGTACAGGGATAAAAGAATGAAGATGCTGGTTAACTCTTGCATAAGGGGTTAGGACAGTATAGGGATGAAAGAGTGAAGATGCTGGTTAACTCTTGCATAAGGGGTTAGGACAGTATAGGGATGAAAGACTGAAGATGCTGGTTAACTCTTGCATAAGGGGTTAGGACAGTATAGGGATGAAAGAGTGAAGATGCTGGTTAACTCTTGCATAAGGGGTTTGGACAGTATAGGGATGAAAGAGTGAAGATGCTGGTTAACTCTTGCATAAGGGGTTTGGACAGTACAGGGATAAAAGAGTGAAGATGCTGGTTAACTCTTGCATAAGGGGTTTGGACAGTATAGGGATGAAAGACTGAAGATGCTGGTTAACTCTTGCATAAGGGATTTGGACAGTATAGGGATGAAAGAGTGAAGATGCTGGTTAACTCTTGCATAAGGGGTTTGGACAGTACAGGGATGAAAGAGTGAAGATGCTGGTTAACTCTTGCATAAGGGATTTGGACAGTATAGGGATGAAAGAGTGAAGATGCTGGTTAACTCTTGCATAAGGGGTTTGGACAGTATAGGGATGAAAGAATGGAGATGCTGGTTAACTCTTGCATAAGGGATTTGGACAGTATAGGGATGAAAGAGTGAAGATGCTGGTTAACTCTTGCATAAGGGGTTCGGACAGCATAGGGATGAAAGAGTGAAGATGCTGGTTAACTCTTGCATAAAGGGTTTGGACAGTATAGGGATGAAAGAGTGAATATGCTGGTTAACTCTTACATAAGGGATTTGGACAGTGTAGGGATGAAAGAGTGAAGATGCAGGTTAACTCTTGCATAAGGGGTTTGGTCAGTACAGGGATGAAAGAGTGAAGATGCTGGTTAACTCTTGCATAAGGGGTTTGGACAGTATAGGGATGAAAGAGTGAAGATGCTGGTTAACTCTTGCATAAGGGGTTTGGACAGTATAGGGATGAAAGAATGAAGATGCTGGTTAACTCTTGCATAAGGGGTTTGGACAGTACAGGGATGAAAGAATGAAGATGCTGGTTAACTCTTGCATAAGGTATTTGGACAGTATAGGGATGAAAGAGTGACGATGCTGGTTAACTCTTGCATAAGGGATTCGGACAGTACTATAGGGATGAAAGAATGAAGATGCTGGTTAACTCTTGCATAAGGGGTTTGGACAGTATAGGGATGAAAGAGTGAAGATGCTGGTTAACTCTTGCATAAGGGGTTTGGACAGTATAGGGATGAAAGAATGAAGATGCTGGTTAACTCTTGCATAAGGGATTTGGACAGAAGTGGAATTGATCTTTTATGGTTAAGCCGAGTTCAATATGACTTAATTAATTCAAGTATCCTCATATATTTCCCTTTTTAACCTCGGAATTGCTAATTATGGTGATTATTATATATTTACGATGGATAATAAGGAATAATTAGTGTTAATATAGATATCTCGCTAACTACTGGATGAGGCTAATGCGTGTACGATAATTACCTACTATTTCCTTTTGGTTCTATTATAAGAGAAATACTTGTTAGGAAATTTAAATAATGGATAAATAAACCATAATTCTACATATATTAACAGGTCATTTGCGGTCGATTAAATATCCTCCCTTCTCCCTTGTTGTTTACCTGCAACAATACAATCAATCAATAGACAATCTAACATATGCATTCCTATATTAATACGAGAAAAGCTTAAAATAATATAAAGGATAAATGAACGTTAATTGCACTTGATTTTATTCTTCAGTAGGCGATTTAGTCTTTTTATTAATAAGTCTTTTATGGAAATACAATAGTGTCTCATTTGACCCCGAACAGCTGACGAGTGTAAACAAAACAAAGGGAGGAAGAGAGAGGAGGAGAGAACGAGGATTAGAGGAGGGAGAAGAAGAGGAAGAAGAGGAAGAGGAAGAAGAAGAAGAAGAAGAGGAACAAAGAAGAGAAGAGAAAGAGGAGGAAGAAAGAGAGGAGAAGGAGGAGGAAGAAGAAGAGGAAGAGGAGAGGAGAGAAAGAGGATTAGAGGAGGGAGGAGAGAAGAAGGAAGGAAGAGAAGAGGAAGAGGAAGAGGAGAGAAGGAGGAAGAAGAAGAAGAGGAACAAGGAAGAGGAAGACAGGAGGAGGAGGAACAAAGAGGAGGAGGAGGATAGGAGAGGAAGAAGAAGAGGAAGAAGGAGGGACAAAGAAGAGGAAGAGGAGGATAGGAGAGGAAGAAGAAGAGGAGAAGGAGGAACCAGGAAGAGGAGGAGAGGAGAGGAACAAAGAAGAGGAAGAAGGAGGAAGAGGAAGAGAAGAAGAACAGAAGGAAGAAAGGAAGAGGAGGAAAGAAAAAAAGAAGGGAGGAGGAAGGAGAGAAGAAAGGGAAGGAGAGGGAGAGAAAAGGAATTAAAACAAGGTGAAGGAAGAAGAGGAAGGAAGGAAGGAAAGAGGAGAAGAAGAGAAGGAAGGAAGAGGAAGCAGAGAACAGCAAGAACAGAAGAAGAAGAGGAGGAGGAAGAATGGAGGAGGTGGAGGAAGAACTCTCTCTCTTAAGTAATTTAGTGAACATTGAGATCGGCCGTCGAGAGAAAAGACCGATATGTGATAATTGCAGGTATTACTACTACTACTACTACTACTACTACTACTATTACTACTACTACTTATAATGATGGATAACTATTTCTTTTCTGAGTAGAGATTGAAGAGTAAATGATTCTATGGTTATTAAGGTTAAATATCGCTCTAATTAACCTCTATTTTTGGGGGGTTACGGTAATGGTCCCCTTCTGTACCCTGCCCCCCCCCCCACACACAGCCCCCTTTTCCTTCCTCTCCCTCCCTCTTCTTCCTCTCCTCTTCCTTCCCTTTCTTCTTCTCCTTCCTTTCTTCCTTTTCTCTCCTCCTCTTTCCTTTCTTCCTTCTGTTCTCCTTCTTCTTCCTTCCTCCTCCTCCTCTCCCATCCTCCTTCCCCAATCCCTAATCAAACACCCCCTCCATTCTCTTTCCCCTTACAACCCCTCCCCTCTTTCCTCACCCCTCTTCTACCCCACAAAAAACACCCCTTTCTCACCCTATCTTCCCCCCATACAGTCGGCCGGCGGGGGTGTGCTGGTGTCGAGGGCTGGGCGGACATCGCGTTAAGGTGCAAAGCCGCGTTATCGTCCTCCAACATCCCCATGAGGAAAAGCGATGTCTGCGGACGGCCCCCATACTGAAGGCCGCTCTCCCTCCGCGGTGTTATGTGGAGCTGCGTGGGAAGCGGTTCTCCTTGGCGAGGTGTGCGGAGGGGGTGGGAGGAGGTGGAGTGTGTGTGTGTGTGTGTGTGTGTGTGTGTGTGTGTGTGTGTGTGCCAGTCAGTCAGTCAGTCAGTCACATTTCCCCTTAAACAGACAGACTAACTCATCATTTCTCTCTCTCTCTCTCTCTCTCTCTCTCACACAGGCATCCCGAGCTATCCCAAATCCTCACCAGCGGACACACTATCCTCATGTATCCGGGAGATGGCGCGAGAGGTGTGGAGGAACTTCCGAGGGTGGGCGACAGAGAAGAGGAAGAAGAGGAAGAAGAAGAAGCAGGAGGAGGAGGAGGAGGAGGAGGAGGGGGGAAGATTCAACCTCCGTATAATATCGTGATTCTTGACGGGACTTGGCAACAAGCAAAGAGCATTTATCATAATTGTTCCTGTCTCCATTCTCTGCCACAGGTGATGTTATGGGGTATGGGGGGGAAGGGAGGGAAGGAAGGGAAGGGAAGGGAAGGGAAGGGAAGAGAAGGGAAAGGAAGAGGAAAGATTGCATTAGGTGTGATTGGAGGAGGGAAAGGAAGAAGGGAAGGGAAGGGAAGGGAGGTTAAGGGAAAGGAAGGGAAGAGAGGAGGAAGGGAAGGGAAAGGAAGGGTAGAGAAGGGAAGGGAAGGGAAGGAAAGGGGAAAGGTAAAGTTGGAAGGGAAGAAGAGAAGGAGAGAGAGAGAGAGGAGGAATAAAGAGGGAAGAAGGAAGGGGAGGAAGGGAGGAGGAAGAGAAGGAGAGAGAGAAATAGGGGAAGGAGGAAAGGGAGGAAGGGAAGGAAAGAAGGAGGAGGAGGCGGAGGAGGAGGGAAGAGGAATAGGAAAGAAAGAGAGGAAGATAGGAGGAAGGAAGAAGGAAGAGGAGGAGGAGGAGGAAGAAGGAGGAGGAGGAGGAAGAGGAGGAGGAAAAAGAACAGGCATAAAAACTAACCTAACCTAACCTAACCTAACAAAAACTCTACTATCACACCCACTCACTCTACGCCCCCCCCCCCCCATAGGTGTGCCTCTCCGGGCGGTACACCAGCGAGTACATCATCCGTACCCAGCCCACGGATGACGCGCTCTCGACGGTGGAGACGGCTGCCCTGGCGCTGGCGATACTGGAGAATGACTGGACCATATACGACACCTTGGTCCAGCCCCTGAGGATGCTGTGTCGATACCAGGTGTGTGTGTGTGTGTGTGTGTGTGTGTGTGTGTGTGTGTGTGTGTGTGTTGCGCCCCCAAGCTCATACCTCCACTAACGGCAAGTAGCGGGCTTTTTTTTATATTTTTCTCTACGCCCTTGAACTGTTTCCTTAGATGTAAAAAAAAACAACAACAAGAGGCCGGTACCATAGGGCAATTAGCTTAGGGGTTACAAAACGCGTAGACTTGTTGAGGTGTAAGTCGCTTTTCTCTCTCTCTCTCTCTCCGTTCCTCTTCCTCTCTCCTTCCTTTCCTCTTGTTGTTGTTTTTCTTTTCTCGCTTAATTAAGGTCAGTCAATTTTTGCTCTCTCTCTCTCTCTCTCTCTCTCTCTCATAGCAATAGTCACCTAAAAACACACACACACACACACACACACACACACACAGATCCCCCTTCCATGATATATCCCACTATTTAATGCAAAACTCATCCCATGTGCTCTCTCTCTCTCTCTCTCTCTCTCTCTCTCTCTCTCTCTCTCTCTCCCTTAACTTAACCTAACCATCCCTTCTCTCTCTATCCATATCCCACACACTAGTGCAAGATAACCTATGCTCTCTCTCTCTCTCTCTCTCCCCCCCCTAACTTAACCTATCCTTCCCTCTCCTCCCCAGTGCCCTATCCCACTAAATAAAGCAAGGGTTAACCAATGCTCTAACCTCATTTCTCTCTCTCTCTCTCTCTCCCCCCCCACCCCACCCCCCACCCCCACAGTTGAGCCACGGAGCCGTCCCCCACCAGAGCAAGGAGCATATGCTTGTGTCAGGCCGCTGCCGTCGACCGCTCGGAAAACGTACCTACAAGAAACTGCGGAAGTGTGGAGCGCGCTATCCACATGCCCTGGCTGCCCTGCTGACTAGTGGAGGCGGAGAGGTGGAGGAGGTGGAGAAGGAAGCTGAAGAAGAGAAGGAAAGAAAGGAGGAAGAAGAGGAGGAGGAGAGAGAAGAAGAAGAGAAGGAGGAAACAAATTACAAGAACCATGAAAATAAGACTGAAGAGGAAGAAGACGACGAAAGAGGAGGAGGAGAAGAAGAGAACAAGGGAGGAGGAGGAGGAGGAGGAGGAGGAGGAAAAAGTGAAGAGGAGAAATGTGTTACAAAGGCGAAGAGAAACATTAGTGGACACATACCCTGGGAGTTGAGATGATGAGTGTGTGTGTGTGTGTGTGTGTGTGTGTGTGTGAGAGAGAGAGAGAGAGAGAGAGAGAGAGAGAGAGAGAGAGAGAGAGAGAGAGAGAAGTATGAGGAAGGAAGGAAATGGAGAGAATGGAAGAAAGAAAGGAAGGAAAGGAGAAGGAAGAAGGAAAGTCTGTGTTTAGAGAAAGGAAGGAAGGAAGGAGAGAGAGAGAGAGAGAGAGAGAGAGAGAGAGAGAGAGAGAGAGAGAGAGAGAGAGAGAGAGAGAGAGAGAGGAAAGGAGAAGTAAAGTCTGTGTATAGAAAGGAAGGAAGGAAGGAGAAGGAGAGAGAGAGAAAGGTGAAGGAAAGAGAGAAAGATATGAAGGAAAATAATGGAGGAAAGAAAATGAAGGAAGGAAAAAGAAGAAGAAAATTGTGCATAATAAAAATAAGGAAAAAGAAATAAAGAAAATGAAGGAAATAAGATCATGTGTGTGTGTGTGTGTGTGTGTGTGTGTGTTCATAGAGGAGACAATATGTGAAAAAGCTATGAATTTGATTATTAACATTAGGAAAAGAATTACCTTGGTTGGTTGATTTCGTTGTGTTGTTATTTTTGTGAACTGTGGGACGCGCTCACAATCGTCTTGTCTGTTGTGATCGTTACCAATGACGACGATCGACACTAGTTTTCCACGTGAAACTGGCCTATGGGGTAGTGGCGATGCAGAGGAAGCGAGGGGTGTTGAGAGTGTGTGGCAAGGTGCGGGGCGAGGCTAACCCCACAGCCGTCACAACCCCATAACCCAGTTTGACGTGGAAATTCTACAGCAGTGATTGGCGCCATTGGTAACGATCAACACAAACAAGGCGTCCCTGTGTGAGGTTGAGAGTGTTGTTTCTTTTGGTAATAAACAAGGCAGACTAACTTATGACCAACCAATCATTAACACCTGTAAGGAAAGGTATGTTGATTAGGTTAGCAGTGATTGGCGCCATTGGTAACGATCAACACAAACAAGGCGTCCCTGTGTGAGGTTGGAAGTGTTGTTTCTTTTGGTGATAAACAAGGCAGACTAACTCATGACCAACCAATCATTAACACCTGTAAGGAAAGGTATGTTGATTAGGTCAGCAGTGATTGGCGCCATTGGTAACGATCAACACAAACAAGGCGTCCCTGTGTGAGGTTGGAAGTGTTGTTTCTTTTGGTAATAAACAAGGCAGACTAACTCATGAGAAACCAATCATTAACACCTGTAAGGAAAGGTATGTTGATTAGGTTAGATTGCGTTCCGTTTGTTCGACGCAGGACACTTCGTGGAAAACAATGGGAGTGGGGTCTCAAGCTGGTGTCACACTGGGCCTGTCTCCTCCAACCTGTATCCACAACGTAAACAAAGGAGTTCCCCTGTATCCACAACGTAAACAAAGGAGTTCCCCTGTATCCACAACGTCAACAAAGGAGTTCCCCTGTATCCACAACGTAAACAAAGGAGTTGCCCTGTATCCACAACGTAAACAAAGGAGTTCCCCTGTATCCACAGCGTAAACAAAGGAGTTCCCCTGTATCCACAACGTAAACAAAGGAGTTGCCCTGTATCCACAACGTAAACAAAGGAGTTCCCCTGTATCCACAGCGTAAACAAAGGAGTTCCCCTGTATCCACAACGTAAACAAAGGAGTCGCCCTGTATCCACAACGTAAACAAAGGAGTTCCCCTGTATCCACAACGTAAACAAAGGAGTTCCCCTGTATCCACAACGTAAACAAAGGAGTTCCCCTGTATCCACAACGTAAACAAAGGAGTTCCCCTGTATCCACAACGTAAACAAAGGAGTTCCCCTGTATCCACAACGTAAACAAAGGAGTTCCCCTGTATCCACAACGTAAACAAAGGAGTTGCCCTGTATCCACAACATAAAGGAGTTGCCCTGTATCCACAACGTAAACAAAGGAGTTCCCCTGTATCCACAACGTAAACAAAGGAGTTCCCCTGTATCCACAACGTAAACAAAGGAGTTCCCCTGTATCCACAACGTAAACAAAGGAGTTCCTGTATCCACAACGTAAACTAAGGTGTTCCCATGTATCCACAACGTAAACAAAGGAGTTCCCTGTATCCACAACGTAAACAAAGGAGTTGCCTGTATCCACAACGTAAACAAAGGAGTTCCCTGTATCCACAACGTAAACAAAGGAGTTCCCTGTATCCACAACGTAAACAAAGGAGTTCCCCTGTATCCACAACGTAAACAAAGGAGTTCCCCTGTATCCACAACGTAAACAAAGGAGTTCCCCTGTATCCACAACGTAAACAAAGGAGTTCCCCTGTATCCACAACGTAAACAAAGGAGTTCCCCTGTATCCACAACGTAAACAAAGGAGTTCCCCTGTATCCACAACGTAAACAAAGGAGTTCCCCTGTATCCACAACGTAAACAAAGGAGTTGCCCTGTATCCACAACGTAAACAAAGGAGTTGCCCTGTATCCACAACATAAACAAAGGAGTTGCCCTGTATCCACAACGTAAACAAAGGAGTTCCCCTGTATCCACAACGTAAACAAAGGAGTTGCCCTGTATCCACAACGTAAACAAAGGAGTTGCCCTGTATCCACAACATAAACAAAGGAGTTGCCCTGTATCCACAACGTAAACAAAGGAGTTGCCCTGTATCCACAACATAAACAAAGGAGTTGCCCTGTATCCACAACGTAAACAAAGGAGTTCCCCTGTATCCACAACGTAAACAAAGGAGTTCCCCTGTATCCACAACGTAAACAAAGGAGTTCCCCTGTATCCACAACGTAAACAAAGGAGTTCCCCTGTATCCACAACGTAAACAAAGGAGTTCCCCTGTATCCACAACGTAAACAAAGGAGTTCCCCTGTATCCACAACGTAAACAAAGGAGTTCCCCTGTATCCACAACGTAAACAAAGGAGTTGCCCTGTATCCACAATGTAAACAAAGGAGTTCCCCTGTATCCACAACGTAAACAAAGGAGTTCCCCTGTATCCACAACGTAAACAAAGGAGTTGCCCTGTATCCACAACATAAACAAAGGAGTTGCCCTGTATCCACAACGTAAACAAAGGAGTTCCCCTGTATCCACAACGTAAACAAAGGAGTTGCCCTGTATCCACAACGTAAACAAAGGAGTTCCCCTGTATCCACAACGTAAACAAAGGAGTTCCCCTGTATCCACAACGTAAACAAAGGAGTTCTCCTGTATCCACAACGTAAACAAAGGAGTTCCCCTGTATCCACAACGTAAACAAAGGAGTTCCCCTGTATCCACAACGTAAACAAAGGAGTTGCCCTGTATCCACAACGTAAACAAAGGAGTTGCCCTGTATCCACAACGTAAACAAAGGAGTTCCCCTGTATCCACAACATAAACAAAGGAGTTCCCCTGTATCCACAACGTAAACAAAGGAGTTCCCCTGTATCCACAACGTAAACAAAGGAGTTGCCCTGTATCCATAACGTAAACAAAGGAGTTCCCCTGTATCCACAACGTAAACAAAGGAGTTCCCCTGTATCCACAACATAAACAAAGGAGTTGCCCTGTATCCACAACGTAAACAAAGGAGTTCCCCTGTATCCACAACGTAAACAAAGGAGTTGCCCT
>NC_066577.1:6309154-6311654 GCF_024679095.1 Eriocheir sinensis
TCCTCTCCTCTGTCCTTCTTCCTCCTCTCTCTATTCCTCTTTCTCTCTCTTCCTCTTCTCCCTCTCCTCTCTACTTCTTCCTCCTCTATGTAGTCCTCTATTCTCCAACTCTTTCCTCTTCTTCCTCTCCTCTGTCCTTCCTCCTCTCTCTATTCCTCTTTTCTCCCTCTCTTTCCTCTTCTTCCTCTCCTCTGTCCTTCTTCCTCCTCTCTCTATTCCTCTTTTCTCCCTCTCTTTCCTCTTCTTCCTCTCCTCTGTCCTTCTTCCTCCTCTCTCTATTCCTCTTCTTCTTCAACTTCCTTCCTCTTTTCTCCCTCTCTTTCCTCTTCTTCCTCTCCTCTGTCCTTCTTCCTCCTCTCTCTATTCCTCTTCTTCTTCAACTTCCTTCCTCTTTTCTCCCTCTCTTTCCTCTTCTTCCTCCTTTCATTCCTCTCTCTATTCCTCTTCTTTCCTCTCCTTCCTCTTCTCTCTCTCCCTTTTCCTGTTTTTATTCCATTCCTCTCCCTTTCTTTCCTTCCTTTCTCTCTCCCTCTCCTTCCTACCCCATCACAACCTGTCCTTTCTCTCCTCTCTCTCCTTCCCTCCTCCTCTCCCTCTCTTTCCTTCCTTTCTCTCTCCCTTTCCTCTCCCTCTCCTTCCTACCCCATCACAACCTGTCCTTCTTCCTCTCCTCTCTCTCCTTCCCTCCTCCGCCTCCACCCACCTTGATGCCTCCAGATGCAGTAGGGCGGAAGGTGCGGGTTCCCTCCACTCCGGCACGAACACAATGAAAGACAGAGGCTCATGGGACTCAGACAACAGCTTCTCAAAGTGGCGGACCGTGGCTTCCATCAGCTCCTCACAGAAGGGCGGGTTGGCCTCAGGGGCAGGGAGAGAGAAGGAAGGGTGCTAGGTCTAGGGCAGGGAGAGAAGGGGGTTAGGTTAGGTCTATGGGGCAGGGGAGAGAGAAGGGCGTGTTAGGTTAGGTTAGGTTAGGTCTAGGGGGCAGAGAAGAGGAGAAGGGGGTGTTAGGTTAGGTTAGGTCTAGGGGGCAGGGGAGAGAGAAGGGGGTGTTAGGTTAGGTTAGGTTAGGTTAGGTTGGGTTGGATTATATATGGTAAGGTTAGGTTAGGTTAGGTTGGGTTGGGTTATATATGGTAAGGTTAGGTTAGGTTAGGTTGGGTTGGGTTATATATGGTAAGGTTATCCATGTACAGTAAACCCTGGATATAACAGACCCACTTAAAACGGATTTTGGATATGATGGATAAGGTCGGAGGGTCAGAAATCCACTGGAACAGAACGAGAATAGTTTTTGAACCGATGCTTCCCATAAGAACAACTACACCCCCTTCTCTCCCTGCCCCCTAGACCTAACCTAACCTAACACCCCCTGCCCCCCTTCTCTGCCCTGCCCCCTAGACCTAACCTAACCTAACACCTCTCTCCTGCCCTCAGACTCCAACCTGCCCCTTCTCTGCCCTGCCTCAGACCTAACCTAACCTAACACCCCTGCCCCTAGACCTAACCTAACTTCTCTCCTGCCCCCTAGACCTAACCTAACCTAACACCCCCTGCCCCCTAGACCTAACCTAACCTAACACTCCCTGCCCCCCTTCTCTCCCTGCCCCCTAGACCTAACCTAACCTAACACCCCCTTCTCTCCCTGCCCCCTAGACCTAACCTAACCTAACACCCCTGCCCCTAGACCTAACCTAACACCCTGCCCCCTTCTCTCCCTGACCCCTAGACCTAACCTAACCTAACACCCCTGCCCCTAGACCTAACCTAACACCCCTTCTCTCCTGCCCCTAGACCTAACCTAACCTAACACCCCCTGCCCCCTAGACCTAACCGAACCTAACACTCCCTGCCCCTTCTCCCTGCCCCTAGACCTAACCCAACCTAACCTAACACCCCTTCTCTCCTGCCCTCAGACCTAACCTAACCTAACCCCTTCTCTCCTGCCCCTAGACCTAACCTAACCTAACACCCCTTCTCCCTGCCCCTAGACCTAACTCAACCTAACATCCCTTCTCCCTGCCCTAGACCTAACCTAACCTAACCTAACACCCCTTCTGCCTGCCCCCTAGACCTAACCTAACCTAACCTAACCTAACACCCCCTTCTCTCCCTGCCCCCTAGACCTAACCTAACCTAACACCCCTTCTCTCCTGCCCCTAGACCCAATCCAACCTAACCTAACCTAACACCCCTTCTCTCCCTGCCCCTAGACCCAACCAAACCTAACACCCTTTCTCCTGCCCCTAGACTCAACTCCAACCTAACCTAACCTAACACCCCCTTCTCTCCCTGCCCCTAGACCCAACCTAACCTAACACCCCCTCTCCCTGCCCCCTAGACCTAACCTAACCTAACACCCCCTTCTCTCCCTGCCCCCTAGACCTAACCTAACCTAACACATCCTTCTCCCTGCCCCTAGACCTAACTCTAACCTAACACCTCTTCTCCTGCCCCTAGACCTAACCTAACCTAACCTAACACATCCTTCTCTCCCTGC